>NW_021166938.1:0-197500 GCF_900634415.1 Cottoperca gobio | reverse complement strand
GCCTTGAGTCATGTCTTGTTTCTGCTGTGTTCGCAGGACTGTCTGTCCGTGCCAGACATCAAAACAGCCTTCAGTGACTCAGCCCCAAAGATCGGCAAGAGAGATTGTTTAGTGCAGCCTTGTACTGCCCTAACAGGGTAAGACTGCTCTGTGTTAAGTGGTACACTGAATTGTATTGTATTTGGTAGCCATAAAAAAATGTTCACATATAATTAAAAAATGAGGTCAGATGTTTGTATATTACCTCATTTAAATACATGCAAATAGCACAGGAGCACCTAGACACTATTTTCTTGGCAGCGCAGTTAGTGCTGCTTTTCACTCTTTGAGTTGCTTTGAGAATTACAGTCTCTTTTTGTCTTATTTGTGCAGGTATTGTGTCTGGCCATTCAGTGTGTCCCTCAGTATGCAACAACAACAATCTGTCGGATATAATCCAGTAATATAGCCCGTAAGGAACATTTCCTTTGTGATGTTCAAAGATAGTATTTGTTGTGTTGCTACTGTAAATACATAACAAAAAATACTCATAAATCAAAATGTAAGTTTACCAAATCCAAATGATGAGATGGTTAAGTCAAAACATTTGACTTGACTTGTGATATTAAAACTTACAAGAACACAAGAGTTTTAAACTATATTATAGTGACGGATATAATAGAAATGCTTAACATGGCTTGAAATGACAGTAAATGTCCTTATTTAAGGCTGATGAAGAGTTTCTCCTTGTTTCAGCGACAGGAGTTAAATATGAGTTTGTGTGGAGGCTGGTGGATCTTGGTGGTAAACAAAAATGCGAAGAATAAACTTCTGTTAAACTCTAAAGAGGTCCATCTTATCTGTAGCTGAAATGTCTGGTAGAGGAACAACCCTTGCAGATTATTATTATTCTTTATCAGCTGCACTTTTTCTTTTGTTACCACCAGCTGTGCACATACCACCTGAGCTTTACAGCACAGTATCACACCACTAAGGCCTTACTGTTAAAAATGCTCTGCTAGCTTGAGCTAAGGTGTGTTCTGTAAGAAACTAAAAAAGGTCTTTGTTTTGATGCAGGGATGGAGTAAACGAAGGCATTGAGTGGATGGTGAAGTGTGTGGTCAGAAATATTCACAGGCCACCCAGACAGAAGGACATCACGTAAGAGGTCATCAGCACTGTTGACTCTCACTTTCTCCTTAAGGACATTCCATGTAAACCCTGGAGTCGATAACTTTCCTCTCCTCGTGTTTGATGCGACTTTTGAGCAGTTTGAATTTCTGCTTTTAGGAATTCATTACAGAGTGTGACGGTATTTTTTACCAGCAAGCATCATTTTTATATGTGCTTTGAATGGACTGTTTTACTTGTTACACTTTTTGAAGCTGTGTTATCATTTGTTCTGCTTCATGTGTGAGCAGCAGTCTCTAGTGCTGGCTGTCTGTTACTGCCTGTATGGAGCTTCACTGACTGACACCCTGCACTGTGATCACCAGAGCACAGAAGCATCAGATTGACGCATCAGCTCTCACATGAAATATACAAAACTGTATATGGTAGGGTTTGTTCAGTGTCAGATCAACAAAACAATATTTGGCTCACATTTTTAAAGTTGAACTTAAATTAGAATTCTCACTTTTTGTATAAAGAAATTGCGCAGCGCTAGGTGGCAATTTCCAGCTGTGTGTCATGCCAAGGGTAACTTCTGCCTAGTCGGGCAACACGCTCTCTCCATAAGAAAACAACGGCACAGCCAGCGCAGAGCAGATAATGTGAAAGCAGCTTTACACACTTGTTATCATGTTTTTACCGTATATCCTTTGACTTCTGTAAAACATTCAACATTGGGTTTTTTTGGGGTTTCTTTTGGTTTTGGAAATGTTAATGTTCATAATTTTGCAGCGATACTACAGCTGGGTAACTGGATGCGATATCTGTAAAGACTCAATGCACAAAGTGTGGTCAACACACTGAGAAATCTTGCTAACCTCTGCTGAATCACTATACCAGTGGTTTAACTTGGGATGTATGAAGTGGTTAAAAAACGAAGGTGACGTCCTTTGTCAGTCACATATGGTAGATAAAACAATAAATTTCTGATTTCAAAGAAAAAAAGTCTGTCATGTTTCAATATAACCTATGAAACTCCTGCTCTCAGTACTCACATTGACCCTCACTACTTGATCCAGGACTGTCTCTATCAAGCCATGACAGCTAAATATATATCCTTTGACTGGATGGGTTTTTGGGTCTTTGAGTTTTTTTAGGATTTTTTTTTTTAGATTACTACATCAATTTAAATGAAACTGGTTGAGTTTAAATGTAAGAAGTGATTATATTAGACTCCAAAACACAAATACATCTTATGTCATTATGCACTTCTATTCAGTTTTTGATATTTCCTATTTTGTTTTCATGCCTTAATTGTTAACTATATAAACGAAGAGCGGAATTGCCAATGACTTACCATTCGCCTGTATTTATCCAACAAATACTGTTTCAAGAATTGAGGACATATCAAACACATCTCCATAATATCATGGGAAACAAGTCATAAGGAAACTTGTTAGTGTTGGTGATAAACATCTGAGCTGGGACCTGCTCCATGACACTGCAGCCCTCTAAAAGCAGAAGTGTTTATAGCTAATGGATGAAGCATCAAGAATACAATGAAACCTTGCATTGCATCATCATTCTCAGAATTTCCCATAAGTATATAGACACTATGCATTACCTATAAACGGTACAAAACAATATGCAAATAGTATTTATTAGAAGGTAAGATTTCTCAATATCTGTTATAAACTGTATGCCTTAGTCACAGTTTACACTCTGGTCACGCTGGCATGGGTCTGCACTTTTTTGCAGAACTTTAGACTTAAATGCATTTCATCCAAATCACTTAACAATTTGAATATCATCCACACACATACACACCAATGTGTAATTACCAAGCTACAGGCCGGATCACCAAGAGCAGTTTGGGGGTCACTGTCACCTGCGGAGAGGCAAAGCCGGGGATCGATCTGCAACCGCTGAGATTAGTGGATGACTCCCTCTACCTCCCCCCGGCTTCACATTCCAGATTTGTTTTAGGTCATCTCAGTGTAATGTTGTAATGCTGTTGTCTTCTCAAAAGTATGTATCGGAGGCCTCACATGTAATCTAAAAATGACCTGCAAAACATTCTGTGAAAAGAAGCAGGATGACATCATCATTAAACCCCAGAAATATTGCTTGTAGAGGTGTCTATACATCTGTTATACTCTTCTTCTGTTGCCTTAAAACCCCCCTGTACTATTCCAGCCAACAGGGATCATTTGAAATGCCAGTACTTCTTTTCCTGATTTCCTCCGAGTGTTAAACCAATGCCGTTTCTGGTACTGTGATATATGATTTATCAACATTATAACTGCCATAATTCATTCAGTATGAATTGATCAACAAGAGAGAATAAACACAAGTACTGTACTGGATAGAGTCATAAGAATCTTTATTGGATGTTATAAAATGTGGGAGGCTAACCCTGCCAATGTCATTAAAACACTGGATATTTAAACCACAAACCACATCTCAGCGTTTGTTCAGAGTGACTGAATTATTCCAGTCTATAACCTTTATTCACATACAACAAGTGATCTCTCCATGAGTCACAAGGTCAGTGTATGTCTGAGTTTCAAATGTCTGCCCAACCCTCGGCCCGATCTACTTTACATTTGCCGAAAGAGCTGGTCTTTGGTTAGTGCATGCCCTACACAACGTCTCTGTATGTTTTCTTTCAAAAAATATCGCACCTGTCCGTGACATTACGTTACCAGTGATAGAAATGAGGATGTGTGTGTGTGTCTAACACGTTATATCCGTAGCCTACCGTATTATGCTGAGTCCCATGGAGTCATCTATGTGATAGATTCAACTGATGAAGAGCGCCTGTCGGAATCAAAGGAGGCCTTCGGTGAGTGACATTTATCTGTTTTAAAATTAAATGGGTTGTGACTTTCTTCCACTGAAATAATGACATTGTGGTTGACAGGCTTATGTCTGCTTTGATATTTCAACCTTCAAAGAGAACGGTAGCACCAGTGTTTTAGTGCAGATTGTTAGGTGTATTATAATCAACACTTGATGTCATAACATGGAATGCTTTTGTGTGTTATGTTTGCTAATAGTTAATCAATAATGTAACTCTTTTCTACTGCAGAGAAAATTATCAGTAATGATGCGTTAGAAGGTGTCCCGCTACTCGTGCTAGCCAACAAGCAGGATGTGCCAGTACTGTATGACCTTTTTAATTTACTGAGACCATGTTGTGGTAATCCATACCTGTCAACCCTCCCGTTCTTCCCGGGATTATCCCGTATTTCACTTCTATCCCGTTATTCTCCCGTTTAAATATTTTCCCGTAATTATCCCGTATTTTTTAACCTTTCAAAAAAAATTAAAATAGGCTTAATTAAAAAAAGTGTACAGTGGTAAAGTGTCTCTGGTAAAGCAGGTGGCAGTATTATGTTTAACATTAGCTGAAAAACGTTATCCGCCAGTAAACACACAGAAGAAGAAAACAGGAACAATAACACAGAAGAAGACGAAAGCATATGGTGGAGTCACAGTGAACGGGAGATAGATGGAGACGCAGTTGTACCTGCCGAAAAAGTTAAAGCTTTATGTAAGTACCTGACAAATGAGAGGAGACCTTCCCTTATTTAATAAAAAGCAGAGTCGGACAAACTCGTGCTTTTTGTAAAGTGTGCCATTCAGATGTTAGCATCGCACACGGCGGGAAAAGCGATGTTCACCAGCATGACAAATCGTCCAGGCACAAGCACGCCAAGAGGCACAAAACATACACTGTCAATGACTTCATTTGTGACAAGAACTGTTTCAGAGGCAGACCAAGTGACCAAAGCTAAGGTAAAGATGTCAATGCTTTGCGTCAAAAATAATGTAGCCTTCAGCTTCTGCGATGATTTCAGTTGCAGTGTAGCGGACATATTTCCCGACTCTGCCATCGCAAGGAAGTACTCGTCGGGGAAAACAAAAGCCACACAACTCAAAAACCACAAAAAATGAATATTGCCTGGTTAGCAACATTGTTGTTTTAATTACAGTGACATGGTGAGTGGCCTTGTTCCTTCAGTTGGGCTTGAGTGAGGATAGGCTGAAAGAGGAACTCACAGACTACCAAGTGACAGATAGAAAGCATCTTCCCTAAGAACAGAGGATTGACAGATTCTGGGGTCTTGTAGGAAAGGACTTGAGGTTCAGAGAGTTAGCGAGACTTATGAAGGCTTTGTTATGCATCCTGCACAGCAATGCCAGTTCCGAAAGGGTGTAACAGAGAACAGGATGGCATTAGACAACAGTACCGTGTGTGCTTTACTGTCATGTAAAATGAACCACACTGGTCCAGTACACATGGTCCTCTCTGGGAACCATCACCTTATCGTGGTGGAGAGGTTTGTGTGTTCCTATGAAGCTGAGAGCTGTGTTGTCTGGAGCCTAGTGCTCCTGGTAGGGTCTCCCAAGGCAAATTGGTCTCAGGCGAGGGGTCAGACTAAGAATGGTTCAAAACTACTTCATGAAAAAAAGGGAAAGGAAAGGAGAGACCCTGCCCGGAGGAAGCCCGGGGCCCCCGTCTGGAGCCAGGCCCAGAGGGAGGGCCCGACAGTGAGCACCTGGTGGCCGGGTTTGCCACAGAGCCCGGTCAGGCACAGCCCAAAGAAGCTACGTGGTGCCTCCCATCCATCCATCCTGTGGGTCCACCACTCATGGGAAAAACCGCTGGGGTCGGGTGCACTGTCTCACGGATGGCAGTGATGGTCAGGGACCTCGACGGACCAGACCCGGAACATCACCTCTCTGTGGGGGAAGGATCCAAAACTAGTGCGTCAGGTGGAGCGCTACAAGTTGGATCTGGTGGGGCTTACATCTACGCACAGTCTTGGCTCTGGAACTGTACTCCTGGATAGGGGTTGGACTCTATTCTATTGCCCAAGATGTGAGGCGTCGGGCGGGTGTGGGGATACTCACAAGTCCCCGGCTGAGCACCGCTACGTTGGAGTTCACCCCGGTGGACGAGAGGGTCGCCTCCCTACGCCTTCGGGTTATACGGGGAAAACTCTGACTGTTGTTTGTGCCTATGTCCCAAACCGCAGTTCGGAGTATTCGGACTTCTTGGAGAGCCTGAATGGAGCCCTGCAGGAGGCACCAGTAGAGGACTCCATAGTCTTGCTGGGAGACTTCAACGCACACGTGGGAAACGATGGAGATACCTGGAGAGGCGTGATTGGGAGGAACGGCCTCTCTGATCTAAACCCGAATGGTCGTTTGTTGTTGGACTTCTGTGCTCGTCATGGAATGGCCATAACAAACACCATGTTCGAACATAGGGATGCTCATAAGTGTACGTGGTACCAGAGCACCCTAGGCCAAAGGTCAATGATCGATTTTGTAATCGTATCATCTGATGTGAGGCCGCATGTTTTGGACACTCGGGTGAAGAGAGGGGCGGAGCTGTCGACTGATCACCATCTGGTGGTGAGTTGGATCAAGGGGTGGGGGAAGACTCTGGACAGACCTGGTAAACCCAAACGGGTAGTGCGGGTGAACTGGGAACGTCTGGAGGAAGCCCCTGTCCTGGAGATCTTCAACTCACACCTCCGGCGGAGCTTTTCAGACATCCCTGTGGAGGTTGGGGGCATTGAACCTGAGTGGGCGATGTTCAAAACCTCTATTGCGGAAGCTGTGGTGATGAGCTGTGGTCTCAAGGTCTTAGGTGCCTCAAGGGGCGGTCACCCTCGAACACCGTGGTGGACCCCGGTGGTCAGGGAAGCCGTACGACTGAAGAAGGAGTTCTTCCGGGTTATGTTATCCGGGAGGACTCTGGAAACAGTTGCAGGGAACCGAAGGACTAGAAGAGCGACAGCCTCTGCCGTGTCAGAGGCAAAGCAGAGGGTATGGGAGAAGTTCGGAGAAGCTATGGAGAAGGACTTTCGGTCGGCACCAAGGTGCTTCTGGAAAGCCATCCGGCACCTCAGGAGGAGGAAGTGGGGAGCCATCCAAACTGTGTACAGCAAGGGTGGGACCCTGCTGACTTTGACTGAGAAGGTTATCAGGCGGTGGAAGGAGCACTTTGAGGAACTCCTGAATCCGACTAGCACGCCCTCTATGGTAAAGGCAGAGCTGGAAGTTGATGGGGGATCATCGTCAATTTCCCTGATGGAAGTCACTGAGGTAGTCAAACAACTCCACAGTGGCAAAGCCGCAGGGGTTGATGAGATCCGTCCAGTAATGCTGAAGGCTTTGGGTGTTGAGGGACTGTCTTGGTTGACACGCCTTGTCAAAATGCGTGGAAGTCTGGGACAGTGCCTAGGGTGTGGCAGATAGGGGTGGTGGTTCCCCTATTTAAAAAGGGGGACCAGACAGTGTGTGCCAACTACAGGGGTATCACACTTCTCAGCCTCCCTGGTAAAGTTTACTCCAAGGTACTGGAAAGGAGGGTTCGGCCGATAGTCGAACCTCTGATTGAAGAGGAACAATGCGGATTTCGTCCTGGTCGTGGAACAATGGACCAACTCTTCAATCTTGCAAGGATCCTGGAGGGTGCCTGAGAGTACGCCCATCCGGTCTACATGTGTTTTGTGGATCTGTAGAAGGCGTATGACCGGGTCCCCCGGGTGATACTGTGGGAGGTGCTGTGGGAGTATGGGGTTGAGGGGTCACTTCTGAGGGCCACCCAATCCCTGTACGCCTAAAGTGAGAGTTGTGTCCGGACACTCGGCAGTAAGTCGGATTCGTTCCCAGTGAATATTGGCCTCCGCCAGGGCTGCACTTTATCACCAATCCTGTTCGTGATTTGCATGGACAGGATATCAAGGCGTAGTCGTGGAGGAGAGGGGTTACAGTTCGGTGGCCTGAGGATCTCATCGCTGCTCTTTGCAGATGATGTGGTCCTTATGGCATCATCGGTCTGTGACCTTCAACAGTCACTGGATCGGTTCGCAGCCAATGTGAAGCGGCTGGGATGAGGATCAGCAGGAAACCGGTGGATTGCCTACTCCGGTAAGGGAACACGATCTCCGAGTATTACCCCAAGTGAAGATTAGGGGTCTTGGTTGCGAGTGAGGGGATGATGGAGCGAGAGATTGGCCGGAGAATCGGAGCAGCGGGGGCGGTACTGCAGTCGCTTTACCGCACCGTTGTGACGAAAAGAGAGCTGAGCCAGAAGGCAAAGCTCTCAATCTACCGGTCAATCTTCGTTCCTACCCTCACCTATGGTCATGAAGGCTGGGTCATGACCGAAAGAACGAGATCACGGGCACAAGCGGCCGAAATGGTGTTTTCTCAGACGGGTGGCTATAAATCTTATAAACATGTCTGTACAAATAATGCATAGCCTACTTTAAATAAACATGTATTTCCTGAACGTACCTGTCCCTTATGTGTTCCCATTTACATTATATGGATAGGGATTGGGTGGCTGGGAGCTGTTAAGGTATGGGCACCATTGGAGTCCGCCAGAAAATGTCCCTTATTTTGAAATTCCAATGGTGTTAGGTAGGCTATAGCACAGAAGCAGACACTGTATGTATTCCACTGCTGCTCAGATTAATCTCAGTCAGCGGCTCTTCTGGCAGCAGAAGCCTCTTTCTCTCTCTTCTCTCGCCAGCTACACATTCCCGCTCTGAGCTGGTGTCTGCATCAGCAAAACTCCGTTAGAAAAAGATAGAAAATATAAAGGCTGCTCTAATTACTGACCAAATGTAATGATACAAATTCACCATAGTTTTCTGAATCTGTCCAAGCATCTCCTGTAATTCGAACACATAATCCACCAAAGAGCATGTGTTAAAGTATTATTTGTATTCTACCCATGTATTCATCCTTCTTCTCTTCTTAAATTGACGGAAGGGAAAAGCAGTCCAGCGAGAGTGACATTCTTTTCACGAGCACCACTTTCACTCACCATAGCACTTTCTACAGTTACTGTGGTGTCCTTCTGATTTCAGCAGCTTTTCCTTCATCCACTTCTGACAGAACTTTTTCTGTAATGTATTATCATTTGATTTGACAGCCTCTCACCGTCCCCCGTACTGCAGTACCGCTCTCTGCCTGAACTGATGGGCTGGTGGGGACGCTGTTTTACCGAAACACAAATATCATGTGATACTGACAGAATTGTTATCAACAGATTGTGGCTGTTTCTTCAGAGTTTAGTTGGTGGAGAAATGCAAATCAAATCAAATCAAATTTATTTGTATAGCCCAATATCACAAATTATACATTTGTCTCAGTGTGCTTTACAGACTGTACAGGTTACGACACCCTCTGTCCTTAGACCCTCGCATCGCACAAGGAAAAACTTCCTAAAAGAAACCCCATAATTAAAGGGGGAAAAATGGAAGAAACCTCAGGGAGAGCAACTGAGGAGGGATCCCTCTCCCAGGACGGACAGACGTGCAATAGATGTCGTATGTACAGGAACGTACAATTATCCCAACTTATACAAATAACAAAATAACAAAGAAAACTTCATACGTAAATGAAAAGCACATTACAAAACTGCAAAAAACGTCAACGTACAGCTGACATTGTCTCAAACTACAACATAAATAGGATGCCCAGCCTGATGAGGAACTTGCTGCTCACGATCAATCAGAAAATCCCGAAGACCACTCAGATATGTGAGAAGATGCTCGGTGTTGTAAGGCCCCAGGGTTGCATGATGGTGGAGAACCCCCCAATTACTTATACAATGTCAAAGGGTGACATTGCCACCACGCTGGCCAGGGACTTCCACAATGGCCCGTTGGCCAATTATGTTCCTGCCTCTCCTTCTCCTCTTCGTCAGATTGAACCCTGCTTCATCTACAAAAATGTATTCATGGGGCCTTTCCATAGAATCAAATTCAAACAATCTCTAAAAGATTCACAGTTCACAGTAGTACGTGTAAGTGATACAGAAAGACAGACTTCTACAATAGTGTATTTGTATGCACTCCTGATGTACATACACTACAATATAGTATTGTTATGTAATACAGTAGTACAGTAACAGCAGGCCAGCACCATATAATTACTGTATACTGTAAGCATCAGAGCTAAAAGTGTCTGAGTACACTTACTTGAACATACTGATATCGTAGATCTTTCACCCTTTCTGAGTTGCACTCAAAGGGTACTTTGTATATTTGCTTCATGCGCATACTGTTTCGCTGGAGGACACGGGCAATGGTAGAAAGGCTCACACTGTTGGTTCCTCAAAAGTCAACATTATTTTCTACAACTCTTTCCTGAAGTTCACGGAGTTGTTCTTCAGTCCACAATGAGAGCTTCTTGCTGTGGCGAGAACAACGCATTCCTTCCACCCTCATGTGGCCGTCTTGCAATTCTACAAAAGGGAAAGCACTTACAAATATACGTACCAAAATACAAAGAATTTGTTACTATACTGTACCTGTTTTCTTCTCTGAATGCCCTTATGATGGTGGCCACAGAGAACCTACTCAAATTTGGTTGCACTCTTTGTCCTGCTTCCCTCATTGTCAAGCCATGAACAAGAACATGGTCTATGGTTGCCCGGATTGCATCTCGGCCTTGATATCTTCCTCTTGGCCCACCACCTCTTACTCATACTCTTCCTCTTCTTCCTCCTACTCTTCCTGTCATATCAGTAAAACCTGGAACAGCATCAGATCATGACATACCTCTCTAAAGAAGGCTTTCTAAATGTGGCCTGCAACTGGACTCTGAACTCAAGATTCCTCAACCATAACATCTCTCAGTGGGAAAACATCCTTCATCCCTTAGTCACGTTCAGGACTACATTTTGCTTCTATCATACATACAGTATGTTGTACAATATACAATAAGTAGAAGAACTAAATCTGCCTTTCTGAACAGCAGAGGGCGTGTTTTACCATCAAATGTAGTGCAAATGAACTTTTGGCCTGGATCAATGTTCATATAATAATAATAATAATAAATTGTATTTATACCTCACTTTTCATTTGAGTAAACACAACTCAAAGTGCTACAGAGTAAAAAAGATGAAGCAGAATATACATTTAAAAAACATTTGGTAGACAGACAAGACAACAGATGGATTTGGTCCTGGGGGGATGGAGAAGGTTAGCCTTTCCAGAACGGAGGTTTTTTGTGGAGGTTTGTGGGGTTAGTAGTTCTCTGAGGTAGGATGGAGCATTTCCATGAATGCACTGATGGGTGTATAGGGAGATTTTATAGTCAATCCTGAGTGAGTCCGGGAGACAGTGCAGTGATTTGAGAATGGGTGTGATGTGTTCGTAATTTCACACTCTCATCAGGATCCTAGCAGCGCTGTTTTGGATGTATTGCATATGTAATGTACACTCAGTTGTCACTTTACAGTATTGCAGTATACAGAGAGGCGTTTCTGCTCTCTGTTATCTTTCTGTTGCCTACTGTTTATGGATGTAAATGAGGTGGGCAAAAGGACAGAAACACATAGTTGAATCAAAACAGTTTCAACAATGACTGAACATATCAACACACCCAACACATACTGCCCCTTATCAACACACACACACACACACACACACACACACACACACACACACACACACACACACACACACACACAGAGCAAGAAGCCTTCCCGTCAGACAGGTTTGTTTTGTAGCCATGGTGCAGAGACAAAAGGACAAATCACCTGCTGGGTCACTTGAGGACAAGCATCCCTCAAAACATAAAACAAATATTTGATCCATTTCATATTTTACACTTGTAGTTTAATATGAAGTGTTTATAATTTATATTATTAAAGCTTAGTGGACAGACCTTTTGTACAAGTCATGTACAGAGTGCCTGTCCCCATAAGAAAAACACTTAATCTGTGTTTGAATATGATACCAAATTAAATTCAAATAGATAACTAAAATAAAAATAAAATCAATATTCCCTTCACCGTTTTATCATCATCATGACAATTTACTGTTTTTTAATGGTTTCTAGCCCTCTTATACCATCACTGTCATACTTACTGCAAAGAAGCATCTTGTAAACACAATGCTCTGTAGCACTAGTATTCAAACTCTCTTTATATTGTTATTTTGACCAGTGATCATTTTCTGCAAATAAATTCTCTAAATGACAATATTTTTTTAACCTTTCAAAGTCCCAGATCCACTCAGCAGTCGTTGGGAAGAACCAAACAAGACGGAAGCAGATTCAATCATTGAACTGATATTGTGTTTTGTTATTGACTCGAATAAAGTGCTGATACTTGAACGACGTGTAGTTGTCAGATGGAAACGTAGCCCGGATCTTTTGAATGGCACATGATGGCAGTGGCATTCTGTGGTTCTTACCAAGTATTCCCCAACAAAATCTCACCAGCTGGCAGTATGCCACATAGCGATACATTCTGTAAAATACAAGATAATAAATGTCAATGGTAATCGCTTCAACCTTATTTGCTTATTTATCTATTTATTCTGTAACTTTGCCAGAGTGACCATTCGACTTCCCATAAATACATCAAAGTTTCTGAGCTCTACACATTTGTGAACACAAGTAACTTCCTCATTACGTGGCTGATCACCTGCTTGTTGTCCGTCCCTCTTCGAATACCTTTGGTAGGCTGTCTGCAACACCCAAACATCCAGACAATTTGATTGGAATTCTGGGTGATCTGTTATGCAGGTTATGTTTGAACCATGTCCCTCATATTCATTGAATTCCTCCATGACATCCTTGGCAGCAGTGGCACTCTTCAACTGCCTACCAAACTACCAAATGCTTGTACAGTTTTCACATGTACACCTAATTGTACAAAAAAGAGTGGTAAGGAAATGTACAAAATAGGCAATATCCAGAAAAAAGGCCAATATTAACGTCATCTTAATTTCATACTATTTATAGGCCTGGGGCTCGTAAAGGCCCTGTCACACATATCCGTATGGCAGAAATGTATGCTGGCGTATATGAAAATTTGTCAGAGTCCAAATACGTCCAACTTTTCATCGGATCTGATCGGAAAAGTGAACGCATACAGATACACATATCTAACCTATTGATAGAGTATCACTTACTTATAAAAAATGTATCAGACGAATACCTAACAAATGCATAACGTATACAAAAATATGGCGAATACAAAATAGCGGCAATACGCTGGTTTACGTTGATATAAGGTAAGGTATAAGTAGTATTCGTTAAGAGCAGGCGGTGTTACGCTGGGGTGCGTTGTTGAACGCTGATGTTTTGAGCATGTTCAAAATTACCGGACGTAGCCAACGTGTGCTTCATAAGATATGCAGATGTTACGTTACGTTAGATAACTGAATGAATACGGAATACGTACGTGAATACTTACCTACGTAAATACAGTATGTGAATACTACCTACCGTAATTTCCGGACTATAAACCGCTACTTTTTTCCCACACTTTGAACCTTGCGGCTTATACAATGACGCGGCTAATTTATGGATTTTTCCCGCTTTAACAAGCTTCATGCGGACAAAGAGGACAAACTCAATTCCAGCTGTGATTCCTGGGGGCACAACAAAGTATTTGCAGCCACTCGACATCAGTATAAATTGTGCATTTAAGGTGGTGCTCCGTGTTCAGTGGGAGGCTTGGATGACAAGTGGGGAGAAATCCTTCACTAAAACGGGCCGCATGCGAAGAGCAACTTATGGTCAAGTCTGCCAGTGGGTCCTGACAGCGTGGAGCATTGTCAAAAAATCCACTATCATCAACGGGTTTCGAAAGGCTGGACTGCTACGTGTTGAAGAGGGCAGCATGAGCTCAGCGGGGAATTTGCCTCCGGATGAAAGTGACGAGAGCGACAATGAAAACGATCCAACATCGGATGAAGCAATTCTGAGGCTATTCAACTCCGACACCGAAGGAGATGACTTCAGTGGTTTCAGTGCACAGGAGGAGGAAGATAACTGACCAATTACTTTCTTGGTAGTCTACTGTTTACTGCTATTTTTTTTATTTTTGTTCCAAGCCGTGTTTCGTTAAAGCCTGTGTAAAGTTAATTTGTTTCAATGTACCGGTAGGCACCTGCGGCTTATAGATATGTGCGGCTTATTTATGTACAAAATACATATTTTTTTAAAATTCAGTGGGTGCGGCTTATATTCAGGTGCGCTTAATAGTCCGTAAATTACGGTACGTAAATATAGTACATAAATACCTGCGTGACTACGTTAGAAGTACGTTAGATATAGGCTACGTCGGCTGACAGTGAATCCTACAGCCAATTTATTGATAACGAGTGCATAACCTATTCATAACCTATGTTAAGATTCAGCCTGACGACGGAGTAATTTATTAAACGTGTTTCTACAGTACAGCTAGCGTTCAGCATTCTAGCCGTTCTCCAGCATCAGCATGACGTGAACCATATGGCACTTTTCCAGCTCCGTTGGCCAGACGCTCTGATACGTTTTGTATAAGTAAGTAATAAGCTATCAATATGTTTCACATACGTATAATAATTTGCTACAACACCGCTGTGGAAAAGTTGGACGTATTTGGACTAAGCAGCTCATAAGCCTGTTATGGTCGTAGGGAGGTCGGATCTACCTAGTAGCAACTTTTTACCTGTTTCACGTAATTCTCGTAAAGTTACGACATCATAACTTCCATGAAAGTCTGATAAGTTTTACAGCTACTATAGGCAGCCGTAAGACGGTCAGTAAAGAGACTATACTTTATAAAACAACTCCGGTCTGTTTGTTAGCTAATAGCTACTGCTTTATAAACAGCCTCGTAATATATGACGTTTGACATCAGACACAACAGTAGAACCTCAACCGCAGAATATTCGAGAAAGAATCAAGTTATCAAGCTTTACAGACGTCGATGTGTCTAACTTGAGACAGAATGGAATATTTAGCTATCGCACAATTTGCGGACAACTAATCGTGTTCCATAACAATTCAAGGAAACCAAGCTATCGACTCGTTATAGGATAGCTTGTGATCTATTTACGATCGAGGATAATGTTACGTTTTATTTAGGGCTGTCGAATTAACGTTAAAAATATTAACGCAGATTAATCCCCCCCCCCCCCGTTGCACGGAGGTCCGAAAGCGCGGAGCTCTGACAGCATTCCCCCCCCGTTGCACGGAGCTCTCACAGCAAATATTGATATATGCGATTAATCGCGATTAATTCATCACAAAGCTTGTACTTAATTAGATACCTTTTTTTAATCGATTCAACAAGTGGAGTCGTATTCTACTTATGACGTATCGTGACAAGAGCTCGGTAGAGCGATGTCAACATCGGTGGTCGACATAATAAATTGTGATTTATTAAATACTGCGGGCATAGTGTCATTAATAACACATTTTTTTGTACCACAAATAGCATTTATTATCATCATTAGAATTTCATGTGTAGCATTTCGTAGGCTCTTTAATATTTGAAGATAATTATGGCACAATAAATATTCAAGTACATAACCTCTTTCAAAATACACTATGAATCCCAAAATGTTATGTATTCATCACTATATAAATGTAGTATACAGTATATTCTCCTGCTTGTTTCTTGGATGATATTTATTAATTTGAGCTTGTTTATTGGTTCAAATACATTTGGAAGCGGTTTTATGTTACATTGCTGTTACTGAACTTTTCACAAATGAAGAAAGATGCCTGAGAAGTTACAATAACTGTCTAGTGTTTTTTTTGTGGTTTGGTCTTATGCTCCATTACCAAAGAGGATCAGGCTCAGAGGATATAACTGTGATCACACAACAGATGGTTGTTGCTGTGCAGAAACCTTTTCAACACGTTCTTCCTGTTTGGTAGCTAAGAGTAAACAGGTTGGACCTGACGCTTTACTTGTGTACGTTTCCTCTAATGATGTCTTCAATCCAGTCAATTGGCCGTGACATTTATTTTATGTGCCCAGCCCTGGAACCCATTGGATGTTGTACTTTTAATGAATTAATGCAAGATCATTACTGAGCATGCTTTGTGTTGTTGTTTCAGCTGGCTGTACAGTCTGCATCTGAAGAATTTTCTGAAACATTTTTTCTCTGAATATATTAGATGCCATACTAGTTGCAACATTTTTGCAGCATTACTAACATTATTAGTTAAAGAGGATTAGACACTTAGTGTTTGCACTTGCTGTTGTTGTGTATTTTATCTGAAAACAGACGGACCAGGAATCTTTGGGTTATAAAATCAGGTTATATTCAATTCAATTCAAAGGTGCAGCAAAACACAAAAGTATACTCATGAGGACCATTCACTGTCCGTCCACAGACCACAAAGTAGTTAGCTGTGTCACGGTTTCAGAGAAGGGCCCCACATGAGCTTTCACATACAGTATATACACACTAGCAAAATATGAGTGTCCCTTCTTCTTATTGGTCGGTGCGGTAATCGTGTCCACACCTCTTGGCACAGTTTCATCTTTGGTGTCCGTCTTTGGTGTCTGTTTACATTTTGGAACTTAGGCTGAACAGTCAAGGTTTTTATGCATACGAGCTAGATTTCTGAGATTTCTGCTCAGTGTCTGGGCCTGGCTCAGGTTACTACAGTTCAACATAACACCTGCTTTGATAGCGGAATGGGCATCTTTTTCTCACACATACCTTATCTGGTCACATTTTAAACAAAGCTAGCTCCCTTCACTTAGTGGGCCAGAGTTTGAAACTCTGTGTGTGAGTACTCTTTTCAACATAGCAATACATACAGTTCATTCAATAAAGGTATAAAGGTGCAACAACATATATAGCATTGTGTACATTATTAGTACATTAATAAAGGTATACAAGCTGCTCTGCACTGGCTCCCGGTAAAATACAGAATAGAATTCAAAACTTTATTGCGAGTTTGTATGCAATCTATTTGAGCTTCTTTTTTTTTGCGATGGAACCAGCGGAGAGGAGATTTTACCCTGTCAGGGAACATTTTGAGCTGATCTCACCTAATAAGGTATGCACATAGTAATAATAACTAACGTAATATACTGTAAATAAATGTGACGGCGTATCCTTTTTTCTAATGTCTTTCTTCTCAGTTCTGGTATTTTAAAAGGTGAAGTGTCTGTTGTGTTTAAAATAACTTGATACAACAATAACACCTCATCGATGCTGATGTAACACAAGCACATTCACATCACAACCCTCTCCCCAATTTGTTTCCACTTTCCCTTTTGACTCCGCTAACATTAACAGACACCATATTAATAAGTCCATCATTTATGTATTGGCATCATAAAAATCATTCATTCATTTATTAAATTTAAAGCTTCACACACCAAAGCTGTAATCACTCTGCCGGCTTTACATTTATTGTCCACTTTATAGCACAGTAGAGCAAATGAAGCACCATGATGCTTTGGCCCATGAGTGAACCAATTTGATGGAAAGCTTCAATGCTTCATGAAGCTTCATCCCGCCATCACCAGTGGGTATTCCGGTAGGTCGGAGACAGGCAGGGTCGGTAACAGGAAATCAGTCCGGGGGTAATGGCTGGAGAGACTGACATAACGTAGAGAACAATCTGGCACTGAGTGAGTGACTGGGAGAGGCTTAAATAAGGGCTTGATTGCAACTTGATTGCAAAACAAACAGGTACAACCTGTTTGTTTTGCTCCAGTCCAAAGGGCAACACAACTCAAGAGCAGATTGTAGGGATTCACAGAGGGACTGTGTTGAAATTTGTGTGGGTGATTTTTATTTCAAAACATGAGCCATTAAGTGACTTTTGAAATGTAAAAGTCATCAAGTCAAGCAGATATATCATGGTTATGTTGTGCTACAGGGCAGTAAATGCCGTACTGTACCTTTAAAGCTGTCAGGAGCTTCACCTATTGTTCAGGGAAAACAAACAATCATTCTTTTGTTTCAGTTTGATGAACATAGTTTTTGGTTTTCATGAATACCTGCCAACCCAAACTGTCATTTCCATAATCAGCGCCATCATTCAGGTGACTCCACCCTCTTTGTCGCCCCCCCCCCCCCTAAAATCTGTATCTCCCACACTGCTGTAGTCCCAGGAGGCCCTGGTGCTGAAGCAGCTGGTGGAGAAGATGGACCATGAGCAGGAGGTTCTCCACAAGGAGAACAACATATTTAGTAAGAAGACAGAGGAGAAGCTCATCCAAAAGATGGAAGTCGACAAGGAGAACCGGGGGTCCATATCAAAGCTCTCAAACAACGGCTGTGTGAGAAAGCAAGTCAAATCAAATCAAATCAAATTTATTTGTATAGCCCAATATCACAAATTATACATTTGTGCTTTACAGACTGTACAGGTTACGACACCTTCTGTCCTTAGACCCTCGCATCGCACAAGGAAAAACTTCCTAAAAGAAACCCCATAATTAAAGAGGGAAAAATGGAAGAAACCTCAGGGAGAGCAACTGAGGAGGGATCACTCTCCCAGGACGGACAGACGTGTAATAGATGTCGTATGTACAGGATAAACAACATAGTACAACATTTGACAGAGAATGATGTTGTGTTGAAAAAAAGAAAGTTTGGATGAATCCAGGAAAATGTCAAAAAGGCTTCCCGGTGTCCAGCAGGACCAGGTCAGCAGGCGCAGCCACGATTCCTGATCCTGACGTAAACTTTATCAGTGGCAACCCGCCACATGAGACACAGAAACTCCGGGGATGATACCCCGGATGGTGAGTTAGTAACATACATTTACATAAAATCATACAGATAGAGAGGGAGAAGAAGAGAGGGAGGGGAGGAGAGAGGAAGAGAAGGAAGAGAGCAGGGAGGTGTCCCCCGGCAGTCTAAGCCTATAGCAGCATAACTAGGGGCTGATCCAGGGCAAACCTGAGCTAGCCCTAACTATAAGCATTATCAAAAAGGAACGTCTTTAGCCTACTCTTAAATGTGAAGAGTGTGTCTGCCTCCCGAACACAAACTGGAAGCTGGTTCCACTGGAGAGGAGCTTGATAGCTGAAGGCTCTGGCTCCCATTGTACTCTTAGAGACTCTAGGAACCACAAGTAACCCTGCAGTCTGGGAGCGTAATGCTCTAGTTGGTTTATAAGGTACTATGAGATCTTTAAGATATGCTGGAGCCTGACCATTAATTGCTTTGTAAGTCAGGAGAAGGATTTTGAATTCTATTCTGTATTTTACCGGGAGCCAGTGCAGAGCAGCTAATACAGGAGTAATATGATCCCGTTTCCTTGTTCTTGTCAATACACGTACCGCTGCATTTTGGATCAACTGAAGAGTCTTAAGCGACTTTTTGGGACAACCTGATAACAATGAGTTGCAGTTTTTCTGCATCATTTTGAGTCTTATTTTTGCAATGTTACCTAGATGAAAGAAGGCAGTCCTTGAGATTTATTTTATGTGGGAGTTAAACGACAGATCTTGATCAAAGATGACGCCAAGATTCCTTACAGTGGTGCTGGAGGCCAAGTTAATGCCATCCAGAGCTTCTATGTCATTAGAAAATGAAAAATTGAACCAGCTTAGTGCGGTTCCTTTTATGCCAACACAATGTTTCAGTCTCTGTAGTAGAATGTCATGATCAACAGTGTCGAAAGCAGCACTGAGGTCTAACAAGACAAGAACAGAGACAAGTCCTTTGTCTGATGCCAATAGAAGGTAATTGGTAACTTTCACCAGTGCCGTCTCTGTGCTATGATGAACTCTAAATCCAGATTGAAAAACCTCAAATAAACTATTATTATGTAAAAAATCACATAACTGTTTTGCAACTGCTTTTTCAAGGATCTTAGCGAGAAAGGGAAGGTTAGATATCAGCCTATAGTTGGCTAAAACCTCTGGATCAAGACTAGGCTTTTTAAGAAGTTGTTTTATTACAGCTACTTTAAAGGATTTTGGTACGTAGCCAGATAATAGAGACAGGTTGATCATATTTAATAACGAGGTGTTAATTAAGGGTAAAACTTCTTTAAACAGTTTAGTTGGAATCGTGTCTAAAAGACAGGTTGATGGCTTAGACGATGAGATTGTTGAAGTTAGTTGGTTAAGGTTGATTGGAGTAAAACAGTCTAGATATATTTCATGAGTTACTAATTTTTTTTAAATTCCGGAGGTTGAAGTTAAGTCATTACCAATTGAGGGCAGGAGGAGATTCATTTTGTCTCTAATAATTATAATTTTATCGTTAAAGAAGCTCATGAAGTCGTCACTACTGAGAGATATAGGAATAGAAGGCTCTGTAGAGCTGTGGCTCTCTGTCAGCCTAGCTACAGTGCTAAAAAGAAACCTGGGGTTGTTCTTATTTTCTTCTATTAAGGAAGAGTAATAAGCTGCTCTGGTATTACGGAGAGCCTTCTTATACGTTTTAAGATGATCTGACCAGACTAAACGAGATTCTTCCAATTTAGTGGAACGCCATTTACTTTCAAGATTTCTCGACTTTTGTTTTAGTTTGTGGATTTGTAAATTAAGCCATGGAGCTTTCTTTTTCTGTTTTATGATCTTCTTCTTTAGAGGAGCGACAGAGTCAAGTGTTATTCGCAGTGAGGCTGCAGCGCTATCAACAAGATGATTGATTTGGGAGGGACTAAAGTTAGCATTGGAGTCCTCCATTATATTGATATTGAGTCCTGGTATTGAATTAAGTGCTGATGGAATCACTTCCTTAAATTAAGTCACAGCACTTTCAGATAGACATCGAGCGTAGGATATTTTGTCTACTGGCTTGTAGTCCAGTAACAGGACTTCAAAAGTAATTAAAAAATGGTCTGATAAAAGAGGATTATGTGGACACACTGATAAACTTTCAATTTCAACACCATATCCCAGAACAAGATCCAGAGTGTGGTTTAAACAGTGAGTTGGTTCATGTACATTTTGACTGAACCAAATTGAATCTAATATTGAGATAAATGCATTATTAAGGCTGTCACTATCAACATCCACATGAATATTAAAGTCATCTACAATAATTACTTTATCTGTTTTAAGGACTAAACTTGATAAAAATTCTGAGAATTCAGATAGAAATTCAGAATACGGACCAGGAGGGCGGTACACAGTAACAAATACAACTGGCTTTATTGTTTTCCATGTTGGGTTTGAGAGCGTAAGAACAAGGCTTTCAAAAGAGTTATAGTTTAGTTTAGGTTTAGGATTGATCAAGAGATTTGAGTCAAATATGGCCGCAACTCCACCTCCTCGGCCAGTACCTCGAGGAATGTGAGTATTAATATGACCAGGTGGAGTGGATTAATTTAGACTGACATATTCTTCATGTCTCAGCCAGGTTTCAGTGAGACAAAATAAATCAATCTTATTATCTGATATTAAATCCTTTACCAATCCAGCTTTCGTTGATAAAGATCTGATATTTAAGAGCCCACATTTAATTTTTCGATTTAGTTGCACTTTTGCAGCGGTGGTGTTTATTTTAATTAGGTTTTCATGTATAACTCCTCTTCTGTTAACCATAGATTTTATTAGTTTCAGTGGTCGTGGGGCAGACACAGTCACTATGGGGATTTGAGTGGGTGACTGCCCGGCAAGAAGCACAGAGAAGTGTGTAAGACTGCAACTCTTTCTCCTGGTCTCAACTCTGGGTTGTCATGGATTAGGTCCACTAATAGACTTTGTAAGCGACGGAATGATGACATGCGGCTAAACATGTCATCATTCAAAAGATTTGGCAGAGGACCAAAGAAAACTACGGAGTCCGACATTGTCCGACACACCAACTCCACATTAACTTTAGTACACTCCGATTGACGCAATCGCGTGTCATTACCGCCGACGTGAATCACAATCTTACTGTATTTTCAATCTGTGATAATTTGTGATTGTGGGTATGAAAAATATGTGACAGTAATGTTACTCCACCAAAATGTGGATTATATAACACCAGCATAAATTGGATTCTCTGCAAGAAAGCAATTAACTGTATTTCCCAAAATGTTGAACTAATCCTTTAAGATTGTAATCCTGGTTGATTTGGTAACACCTGGTGGTAAATAATCTAACCATACCACTTTACGTAAGGGACAGAAAAATGTGAGTCGTTACCAAGTAACAATTGAGGAACGAGCTGATAAAACCATTAGTTAATGAGTAATTACTAATCAAAGGATAAAAAGTAGCTAATAAGTAATCTAATAACTGATCTGGCTTGGTTCAGTTATTTCATGCCCTGTGTCTGAGAGTGAGTGGATCTTCTGTCCGTTCTTTTTCTCCAGGCCGAAGAAGAAGCTAGAGGGAGCATCCATCTTGGTAGCGTTTTGAAACCGGGACCGGACCAGTGCACCCTGTACTTTAACGTCTAGCAGGTTGGCTAAAGCCATTTTCTTGACTTTGAGGATTTCAATATATCCTCGATCTCCTGTGGACTCACTGATTTTTTCTAGTTCCACTACATCACCCTCCAGGTCTTTCATAGATCTGGTGATGTCTTGTGTGACATTGAGGATGTGCTGATGACAAAGCATTTTTATTTCAGTCTTACCATGGTTCCACCACTGCCTAAGACTGCTAAAATCACCTTCCTCTGTCTAAAAACACTCCAGAAATAAATAAGCATTTTCTGCACAGTTAAAATCCCCTCCCAAGAATTTAAAAATCCTCCGAGGCACAGCCATTTAAAACATCATTAACTTTTTGTATGAACAGCTTCCTCTCTGCACCGATTGTTGCAGCGTACACATTTATAAAAACAGCTGTAAAAAGGTCAAACCTTGCTTTAACTGAAAGCAACCTCCCCTTGATAAAACGCTCAACCTCCAGTGAGACTGGAGTAAAAGACTTGGAGAAGAGGAAGCCCACTCCTCCACTGAGAGAAGTGTTGGGGCTTAAAATGACTTCCCCTTCCCACTCTGTCCTCCAGTCTATCTCATTAAAACTGTCGCTGTGCGTTTCTTGTAAAAACAGTACGTCAATACATTTAATTTTTGTGACTTCATAAATAAGTGCTCTGTTTTCCCCCATTCTGGCCATTAACATTAAACTACCCACTCTACATGTTTCAGTAACTTACACCCAGACAGAATCTTTTTCACCGGGGAAACAACTAAATGAGTCAATAGATTCTACAGGAACATTATTTATGCCTCATAAATCACACAACATGCAGCTTCACAAGGCTGCTATTGTTCAAATGAGGAAGAGAAATTATGATGCTATAGAGAGCGCATGCTTATCATTCGAACCTGATAGTGACGCATGTGATATAATTAACTCCTGAATGTATTAATATGCATCTGTTTTACTACAATTTGTAATAATTCAATAATATATGTATTTGTGTACTACTGAAAATAAGTATTATGTACTGAATGTATTCACTGCTCAGGTAAAGAAATGTTAGTGTAAACATGCTGGAGGTACACTCCTCCTGAAGAGGGCAACTGAAGAATCCCAAGAAAAACATCCAGCGCAGAGGCGTGGACACGCCTACAAGCCGACAAGGGGTCAACCGGACATGACCCCAGTCAACCAATGGGAAGAGGACAAGACTCCAGTGGGGGAGTATATGAAACTTAACTTGTAGGCGGGGCGATTCTGTGGAACGGGGAGATAGAAGTGTTGTGAAACAGGATCGTTCAAATTTGAACACGACACGCAACATAAGGAAAACGAAACTTAAATCGGACAGGCAGATCCCCGGTGATGGTGATAGAGAGCAGATGTCTGCAGCTACGCCCGGGTCTCTCTGACGTCCGAACGGTGAGTCCACACTATGCTTGTCGATGATCTCAACATTCAATAATTTGTTACCATTTCAATGAAACAATGCAATAACATGGAGGGATATTCGCCTACAATCTTTGTGAAAATCAGCGTATTTGACGGCAATTAGTATTGTTGTTGTCACGGCCATTATTATTATTATTATTATTATTATTATTATTATTATTATTATTATTATTATTATTATTATTATTGTTGTAGTAGTAGTAGTAAACCCTAGTTGTGAGCCTTTAGAAGCGCTGACTTCCTTCTGTGAGTGTTGCTGCCTCTGGTTGCTCCTGGTGTTGTATTAAGAGAATAGTCAACTGCGCCATCTAGTGGATTTAAAATGTCATATCCATGCAGCAGACAGTCATTTAGAATTTGTACCATCAGCTCAGTTGTAACTTTCACTGATCGTTCTTATCAACTCGTTTGATGTTCTTTGTTACATAGTCCTCCCTGTTTTTGATAATTTGCTTATTGTTTTTAAGAGTGGTGTTTTCATTCTGTGCTTAATAAAGCAACAAACTCACTCTCTATTTAACTCAATGGATACAAAAAAATATAAAGTTCAATCTGTCAAAGCAATTTTGAATGTAGAAGCCCCGTTTACACCTGGCGTTAAAATTGATCTGTACAGATCAGGTCTCCTGATGTACTAGATCAGGAGAAGGAAACGGCACGTTATGATGGTGTAAATGCAAGCAGAACGCATTGTGATCAGATCTCAGATTATCACATTGTGAAGGAAAAAAGAAATCTAGATTTGTGTAATCTTCAATAATCTTCTCTTCAAATGATTCTGCATATAAACAAACAAAGTGGTGCAAAATATTTGCCAAAAGTATAAATGACTCTTAATGACTTTCTGAATTGAAGATATTGAGAACCCTTCTCATCATGCTGTCTTCTCTACTGTTTTCTTTTTCAGCATATTTCTACAATCTGCAGGGCAATTACAAGTTTTGAATCCAGATGCTGACTTTAGCATTATGATAGTATCACAATGGCATCTGGTGAATCCAAACTGGCTGCTCTTACATTAACATATGACCTCAAACTTGGATGCACTCAATGCTCTGTCAAGGAGAAAGAAATTACCTATACGTTAAAATCAGTCAACCACCAGTGTACCCACAATCTCCTGCTCTGCAAAGCCAAAGGTAGCAGCAAATGGAGGCCTGTTTCAAGGCGGCCCACGTTTCCAAATCCGAGTCAGTATGTGGTATGTTGCTTCTTTGTAGAGGGCGTTGGTTGCTCATACCACAAGAACCGGTGTAGCTTTGCAAGAAGTGATGAGGAAGCTGCTGTTTGGACATTTGAAAAGCGTCACAGATTCAACCATGCGTTTCTCTGTAATCTTATAGCTCAGTCTGAGAGGGGATCGGATCAGCCTGATCTGGCTGAACCTCTGGGAGACCTCTTGCCAGCTCTGGATTTGAAGGCTGTGTGTGATCTGTGTTCTATCAAGGAAAATGAAATAACATACACTGTTCACTCGGTTAGTCACAAGTGCAGTAGAAATCTTGTTTTAGCCAAAAACAAAGCCTCTGACCAATGGAGGCCTGTCTCTGAGCAGCCTAAATGTGGACAATTTGGTCGAAATGTTATTTACCAAGTGTGTAACTCCTTTGTTGAGGGCTCTGGATGCACACAACACGGACAGGGATGCACCTATGCCAGAAGCGATGAAGAGGCCACCGTGTGGAACTATGTAAGGGACAAAGAAATTGATAAAGACGAGTTAATCAGACTTATATTTAAGTCTGAACCTATTTCAATAACACCTGAAAGTGCAGCTGAAAGCATACTCCAACAGTTTTCAGGGGAATTCATCGAGTTCTGCAACGACTGCTTTCATGATCGTCCACAAAAACTAACAGCCAAAAAATGGAATTTCACTTGCTCAGCAGATGCAGCGCACACCTGGGACCCAGCCTTAGTTCATCACCTATCGGAGAATAAGAGAAAGCACATCTACAGTCAGGTGCGGCCTCTTCGCCAGAACTCTCAGTTTAAGTACTGCAGTCATGTCAGACAAGGAAAGCCCTGTTGGCATGAGGCCAGCCACTGCCAGTCCGCTCAGAGCGAGGTGGAGATGGCCGTGTGGAAAGCGGAGCACAGTGGGCTCTCTGTTCGGCCTCATCTCCTTCAGCTGAGCCGGTGGGAGCAGACGGAGCACAAACAGGTCACCATGTACTGCAAAGTCTGCCTCCTGGTCCTATCCTCTCCAGAGAGCTTCTACAAGCACTGCTCCTCTTTGGAGCATGCGCAGTTACTCTCTGAGGACACCACCACCAAGTGGAGAGGACGAGCGCCTCCACACAACCGCCAATCTGAGTTCTGGCTCTGTGAGAGGTAAACAACACTGTAGATTCATGCAGTTTCTTTATCATGGCACACTATGGGGGGCAATCTTAAAACAAGCAGAACTTAACCCATGTGTTTTACCATGTCTTACATTACCACATTTGCATGTAGTTTTATGTGGCTCTCCCACTTTTTCTGTTTTATCCTGTTTAAAGGACATGGCTATGGTATTCTATATTTTATAGATATTATATTATTATATATTTAGCTCATGACAAGTTTTTAACAACAATGGAGCTCTATGGCACAGTGGAAGAAGATATATCAGGCTTTGATGCCTATCATAACTGATTGAATTATTTCTCATCTTAGCATGTGTCTCCATCTCAAGAAGAATCAGCTCCCTCTCACCTGAACACTAATGACAGGGCTTTTAGGATTAGCAGGTATATGAGGCCTTCTGCTGGACAACAGACTTCACTGTACCTTCTGTGTTGTGATTGGATTTAAATATGACATGGAATATTTACGCCATAATGAAAAAACGCTTCATGCATTTATTAAAGGCAAAAAGCCAAATAATTGTCCTTTTTAGCATCTGTTTTTTATTTCATTATAACACAGTTAATGCATACACAAAAAGGAAATCCATGTATTTCACTTTCTTTGTTTGATTTGTTTTAATTTGGGCATTTTAAATCTCCCACAGCAAACAAAAGTAATACTATAGTAGTAAAAAATAAATAGCTTAAATCGAAATGAGAATACATTTTCTGAGAAACAGTTGGATGTTTTTTTTAACTTTTCCATTTCATCCTAGACCACAAACATGCGAGTACGGCAACAAGTGCCCAAAAGCTCATTCTGTGGAAGAACTGAAGGAGTGGTTGATGCGTTCTGCAGAGGAGAAGGAGATCAGACAAAACATTGGAGCCCAGGGCCTCATGTGCTATAACGAAAGGCTTTTGGATGAATACAAAAACAGCAGTAATGAAGTACACATTGTGAGTACGAGTCTTTGACTCACTATCTAATTCTGTTCAAATGTTTTCTGTCAACTGAGAGGTACACCATATTCTCAAAGAGTCTATAAATCCAACCATTATTGCATTCAGACAGACATACTGTTGAACATTTGTACATTAGACTGTGAACATAACAAGAATAGTGCGCCCATTTCAAACGTTACAGATGTCAGAACAAGTTGACGATGTCAGCATCTCTTGTGATGAAGATTTAACTGTGGAGTGTCAACACATCAATGCAACACTGCAATGGAACTTCCAAGTTGAAACCGAGGTAAGATTTTAACAGGTGTGGAAGTTGGTTAGTTTTCCTGTGTGAAATGCCAAAAAGTCTGGTGTGTGTGTGTGTGTGGCTTACAGATATAACTCCGGGTACCAGGGCTGCCACCATTGTACCCTGAGCAAGGTACTTAACCCTGAGCTGCTCCAGGCAAACTGTCCCTGTAGTTAGTTCACTAAGTCGCTCTGTAATATCAATATGTGAATGATCAAGATAAATAATCAACCGAGGTGAAAGGAGCACGAATAGGGAGGGGATAATAGGGTGATAAACCATCATTGGCATGCAGTAATGGGCTTGGGAAAAGTTTGAGGCGTGGAACAGGATGATACCAGTATGCATTGATAAATGACTGTGAGAAGGTAAAGAGGGGGATAACTAATAAGGGTTTTGCCTCCAGCAGGCTCCACATTAAGAGGAGTTAGAATGAGTATATAACTCTGTTTGATCTACAGTAAGCCTAGTCATATTGAATTCTGAAGTTTCTCTATATTTAATTGAATATTTGGTAGTAAATCTAAAACCATGTTAAATTACCACATAACAAAGCCTGTCGTGAGCTATTGCTAAAATATAAAATGCCCTGAAGTTTAATGCTGTGTTTAAACATTACCTTAGCTCCTCTCTTACTCTTCTTGGTGTCAGTGTTAATGCAATGTTCACACAATATCTTCAAATATATTTCCCAGAAATGTTTTGTCATAGTTTGCTTAATTGCCACTTTTCTGTATGTACAGAGACAGCTTGTGCATGTGGCGCTGCTAAAGCGAGAACCAGGAGCTTCATTCACGCTTGGTGACATCAGTTCTGAGCCCTGTATCTACACCTCAGGTGAACACCTTCTCAATGAAGACATGTCCTATGACATCACCGTGTCTTTCACATCCATCAACCCAGGCCTATATGACCAGTGGTTAGTACTAGATTTTGACATGAGACCAGTGCTCTTGAAGAAACTCAGGGTAAGAGTAGGCGAGCTGTCATCGGATGACATTGAACAACCAACTGTGAACCGTGGACTCACCTTTCAAAGTGCTGAGCGTTGGCATCGAGGAAACAGAGTTATCATCCCATGTTCATCCAGGACAGAAGAACAGGAGGAACTGTTAAAGGAGTACAAGCCTCCTCTAATTAGCTTTCTGTATAAATCCTCCAACACCAGCCAAACCCCTCTGAACGATGAGAACTACAAAGAACGAATGCACCACTTCCTGTACAACGAGGAACTGGCGGAGGACCAGATTGTTTCAAGGTAATATGCTTGTTTGTAGCGTTTTCCTTTTATGATGTTTGGAATTTGCAAATATTTACAAAAGCTAAGCTTTTTTTCTTTACTTTAGACTAAATGTTTGTGGAGAAATGACAACGTTGGACACGCTGAAGAGTACAAGGTTTGGAATGATGATGGCTCCTCAGGGAGAACTGTTCTGTGCTGTCTCGATTCCTTGTAATCTCACACCAGACACCCCTGAAGGACTGGTACTAAAACAAAGCATCCAGTCTGCCCTGATAGCCCCTTTATCCATAAGTGGTCGAAATTACAAGGTCCATGAAGCCATCATTCAGCAAGACAAAACAAGTGAGAACAACATGTATTTGCAACTGTCTAAAAAATGTTGCTCTGATCTTATACTCGAAAGCAATGAATCGTATCAGATGGAGGTGCAGTTTCAGTTGAATCGCCACAGCTTCGTCACCATGCACAAGGCTGTAGACCTCCTTCCTGATACTAGAAGAGTGCTACCAGACCTTAACAACTGTGGAGTTCCTGTGAATAGCATCCACTATGAGAAGCTCAACACAAAGCAGCAGTCAGCAATTGACTTTATCACGGGTAACTCCAATGTCCGAAATGTGGCACCACTCCTCATCTATGGACCATTTGGAACTGGGAAAACATTCACCCTTGCTTCAGCTGCCAGAGAGCTTTGTAAGCTGCCTCACAACAAAGTGCTAATTTGCACCCACACCAACAGGTAATACATAGTATTAAAACGTGTTTAATTATTTATTGATTGTATGATTGATTGAAACATATTGACATGTGCTCCCCAAGTCATTTATGAAGCCTTGTTACTTTTAAAGTGTTAATATAGTCTATGCTCATTGCTCTAAACCATATCCCACCTTTTGTAAAGAAGTTATAATATAACAACACCAATACTGTATGTACTTTTGTCCTTGACATTTTTGTTTCCTTTCAGTTCTGCAGATCTGTACGTCAGAGATCACTTCCATCCATTCATCGACAAGATAAATGATGGAATGAGGCCAATTCGAATAAAAGCAAACAAGCAAGGAAGTGCTTTGTTTGCCACAGATGAGGTTACTTTGAAATACTGTTTGCTTTCTGAAGATGGACAGTGTTTTTTACCACCTACAAAAGCTGCTTCAGATTGCCACAACATAATCATAACCACCACAACAATGGCAAGACATTTTCATGACCTAAATCTCCCAGAGGGATATTTCACCCACATACTAATTGATGAAGCCTCTCAGATGCTAGAATGTGAAGCCTTGATGGCCCTTGGTCTTGCTGGGCCAAACACCAGAGTTGTTTTGGCTGGAGATCACATGCAAATGGGACCCAAGCTTTTCTCAGTTGATGATCATCACCGTTCAAATCACACACTTCTTAATCGCCTGTTCCATTACTATCAAGGCCAAAAGTGTGATGCTGCCCAGAACAGTAGAATCATTTTCAGTGAAAACTACCGCTCAACTAAAGAAATTGTGGAGTTTGTGTCCACCCATTTCTACGTTGGTAAGAATGATGTTATCAAAGCAATAGGAAATGTTCCAGCTCCTGCAAATGGCCATGCCCTAAAGTTTCACCATGTTAGGGGAGAGTGTCTCTTGGACACTAGGTCTATGTCTTGGTACAACAAAGAAGAAGTTGCTAAAGTGGCTGAAGCAGTGACTAGACATTCTCGAACACTGGCCATTGACATGGGGGACCAAGGACCTAAGCTCAATCTGCGTTCTATCTGAGGGATATCAGGTACATCACAATACTGAAACAAAAATATTAATTACATCAATAATGTGGTTTGGATTTCTACATGAATGTATTTTCATTGTCATATATGGTCAGAGTTGTAATGGTTTAATTATCTCAATTGTGTCTTATGATTCGTAGGTTCGGCAAATTAAGACAGCACTTTTGAGAGCAGGCCTTGCTGAAGTCCATGTTGAGAATCTTGCAAATGTCCAAGGTAATTTTTGTTAAGCTTTAAGAACTCCTGGATGATTATCCCATTTTGTTACACTAAGGGTGCCCCAGTTGCAGACCTTTCTGACCATTCAAACATTATATTTGTATTATCTTTCATATATATTATTGTCATTTTACATAATACACATTGCCTTCATGTTTTAACAGGCAAGCAGTTCAGGGCAGTCATAATGACTGCTGTGCAAACACGTGACAGCGTAAAAACATCTCACTTGCATGGCCTGGAGCTGTTCAATGATGCCCGTGTGTTAAACACTGCAATGACTAGGGCTCAGTCCCACGTGGTTGTGGTTGGAGATGCTGCTGCCCTCTGTAGCTTTGGCAAATGCTCAGAAGTCTGGAAGAGCTACATAGACCACTGCATCAGCAACAACAGTGCTGCACCACAGCATTTTACCCAAGATTTCTTTGAAAAAGATGTTATGGAAACTGCAAGGTTTCAGAAGTCAGAACATGTGGATCAGAGCAGCACTCTCGGTGATGCAATTCTTCAAGAGTTGAAAGATGAATATGAACAGCTGAAAACTGAATATAGTTCCGATGAAGACAGATTGAAATTCAAAGACTTCCACCACCAGCAGTCAAGATCATCATACAATATCAGTGTTGATACAGACCTTTTGGAGTTGTGTAAAAAACAACCAGAGATGTACACGCAAGGAAAGTTGGTCAGGGAGTCATATAACCGAGGTTATGTTGTACCATTTAACAAACCCACCACATGCATCAGAATCAATGGAAAGGCAAACCTGGGTAAGGTCTTCACTGGAGACGAAGTAGTCTTACAAACAGCAAGGGTGGTCAGTATCACCAAGGAAGCTGAATCAGCCCGTCTACTTGTGTGTCTGCTTGAGGAGGAGGATCACAGCAAACCAAGACAGAATTCTGGAGACACATTTGTCAAAAGGACGATGATGCCCATTACAAAATCTGCACCCAAAATACGCATACTGATCAACAAGAAAAGACGCAACTTCATTCCAATATGGGAGCAAATTAATGGACATTGGATGATTGCAACATGTAAACGTCTTGATGAAAAGCTTATACAAAACAATGTATTTGTGGTGCAAGTGATTGGCTGGAAAGAAAATTGTTCTTTTCCATTGGGAAAGGTCATAGATATTCTTCCAATTGGAAGTTCTTTGGTTGATGGACTCCACATTCTGAATGAAGAATTCAAAGTTGCACCCAATAAATGTAAATCAGATGAGGGTCTCCTCTCACAAGATGAAGACAGGACACACAGAAAGGACTTAAGTAATATAATCACTTTCACTGTTGATCCCAATGGAGCAAAAGACTTGGATGACGCCATCAGTGTCAGGGAAATTGGAAAGTATGAGTATGAGTTGGGAGTCCATATTGCAGATGTGGCAAGTTTTGTGAGTCTAGGTGGTAAATTGGACAAGGATGCAGAACAACGTGGGACTGCATATTACTGCAGCAGTGCAAGCGAAGATCCCGTGCATATGTTCCCCCCAGACTTTAGCACCGGATCCTTTAGTCTTCTGTCAGGTAAACATCGCAGGGTTGTTTCATTAATGTTCAAAGTAAACAAGAATAAAAATGAGATCATTGGAAAGCAATTCCAGCTGTCATGGATCAAGTCTAACCGGCAGTTGTGCTATGAAGAGGCACAGGACATAATCTCCGAAAGATATAGAGCGGGACCTACATTTGACTCTGTAGAAGACTGTGTCACAGTGGCTTATTGTTTTGCAAAAGCTCAAAGGAAGAAAAGACTTGTGGATTGGGCTTATTCTCAACCTGATGATGAGAGATTGCCAGGAAAGCGCAAAGCCAATCTGATGGTTGAAGAGCTGAGTGTGTTATTTAATACACTTGCATCTGAGGCTTTGATTGATTCAGAGAAATCGGAGAATTGCACACCCCTTCGCTGTCAGGCAAAGCCTGATCATGAAAAGATAGAAGAATTCAAGAAGAAATGCGGAAAATTAATACCTCTCTCTTTTCATGTGCGGCACAAAGTTGACCATGATGAACAAGCCTTAAACTGTGAAAACTTCCGCATACTCACAGAAGTGTGGGAAGATATCCAGTCAGCTGCCAGAACAGATGATGTGGACAAAATGGTGGACCTTATTGCTGCAGATGACATCCACCCTCTGCTCCAGCCAGTCAGTGATCAGTTCAGAAGGTGCTTTAGTAAAGCTAAAGTCATCTGTTCCAACTCCTCTAGCAAAGAACAGGTTCGGCATTATTCTCTGAATGTAAGATCTTACACACAAGCATCCTCACCAATACGGCGGTACATGGACATCGTCTTGCAGAGACTTTTGCACTCCTTCATATGTAACAGGGAAGTGCAATACACTACACCCCAGATTATGACTTTGTGCAGTCAATTTGAGGACAACCTCAAGAATGCCAAGGAGTATGAAAAAAAGGCTGAGCAGATTTCCTATGCAGTGAGCATGAAGAAACAAAGTGCTTCAAAGTTAGCCTTTGTTGTTAGTCACAACATAGACAGTTGTGAAGTGGCATTTCCTTTTAACAAGAACATCTTTGCAGAAAGTGTACCAATTATGTACAAAGATTTACAGTTGTGTGACCAACCAATTTTTGATGAAGAAAATGACTGCATCACTCTTTCATGGAAAAGGCGGATCTACGCAGTTGACAACATGCAAATCCACCAAGAGTTGAAAATGCCAGACTGTGGTCCGTGCATTGAGCTTCCACTGACAATATGGAAGGCCACTATTGAAGCAATTGACAAAGATGACTTGGATCATGCAAAGTCTCTCATAATGAACTCTAATACAAAGCAACTGGAACAGCAAAAGATTTTTTCAAAAACATCCAAGACTAACCCCTGTGACTCCAAGGAGCAAGAGGAACAAAGTGATCATGAGGTTGACATCACGCTGCATTTGCAGAGAGGTGACACCCTTCAGATCCAAATGACAACAGAGGTAAAAAGAGGTTATCACATGCCTGCTGTTCAGTTGGTGCACATAAAACCAAAGTTTGAGATTTGTGTGCATCATGTCCACAGCCCTATCACATGCTTCTCCAGATCTGCAGATGATCCATCAAGGATTTATTATCACGACTCCGAGGAGTATGTACAGATCTGGAAACCATTGTGTGAAATGGAATCTGCTTCCACTGCAGTGGATGAGAGTGACAGCATAGTCATCGAGAACCTAGTGGTAAACTTCAGTCAAGAGCAGGAAGGCATCCTAACGGGAAGCTTCGTCCTACCTCTTGCATGGATCACTGAATGGGCCATTGAATGTAACCTTTCACGGTGTTTACTGTGTATACGGAAAAGAGGTTTGAAGTTGTCCTCAACCCCGGAACACTCCGCCCTGGTGGACCCAAGAGAGTTCACATGGGTGGCCCATGGTGTCACAAGAAAAGCAGAAGGTTATAAACTGCCAAATGAAGGAAATAAAGTGGAGTTCTACGTCAATCACCTGCCAATGGAGACCATTCCTGATTGTGTCTTTCAGAAAAACACTTGTTTTACTGTTGAAATAATCCCGAAGCTCATACCTGACATGTAAGTTAGTATAGTTCACTTTGACCATATCTATGTAACATTGCTTATAGTTTTCATACTTTTAATTTCTAATTTTTCTTGCATTGAGGTTATGTGTTGATTGACGATTTCTATTTTAGCTTTAGATTAAACTGTTTTCTTTTTGTAGTCGGAAAGAAGAAGCTGTGCTCAACATTACTTCTGCATGTGATCTTGTCAAGGCTATAGCACTTGGAAAACACATTCCAAGAGAGGGTATGTCCATTAGTCAGCAGCAAAGAGTTGCATAGAATTGAACTATTTGCATCAATGTGAGTCTCGCATAAGATTGAATACATAGAACATACATTGTATGTTTCTGTAGTGTATTTTAAATAAATTGTCATTTTGTTTATGTAGTAAAACCAATGTGGCACAACACGAGGAAAGAGCTACCAGATGGACTGCCAACGTTTAACCTGAGTCAGCATCTTGCTGTGGAGAAAGCTCTAAATAATGCTTTCACAATTATACAGGGACCACCTGGTAAGAGCTGAAACTTATATTCACCCTGATGCTTCATATTTTCTGCAAAGTCTTTAGCCATTTTTCCCATGTGTCTCTTAGGGACTGGAAAGACAGTAGTAGGTGTGAAGATAGTGTTCAGTTTCTTTGAGCTGAACTCTAAGAACCCACGGAAAAATTTTGACCCAAAGGATGAGAACAAGAAACAAGTTATTCTCTACTGCGGCCCATCCAACAAGTCTGTTGATGTTGTTGCAGGCAAGTTCCTTTGTTTCTCTGATGCTATTTCAGCGACATTTCTTTCTGTTACCATAACCCATGTTTTCCTGTTGTAACACAGAGTACTTATTGAAGTTTGGGCACAGAATAAAGTCACTCAGGGTCTACAGCCAACAGGTGGAGATGCTAGATTACCCCTATCCAGAGTGTGCTCTTCAGTTTTCCCGGAGGTCACGTCAAGAACATGCCAAGCCAAAGCTCAGGTATTGCAATCACACCAGTTGAAAGCACTCCGTTTTTGAAAAAATGTCTTTAATTTTTAACTAACAATGGCATTAAATGGTTTTAGGAGCATGACTCTGCATCACCGCATGCGACAGGACCCTAACCCTAATTCAGGTCAAATAAAAGATTTTGATCGACGAATCAAACTTGCCCTTGAGAAAAAAGGAGAAGAGATAACTGCTCAAGAAGTGAAAGAGTAAGTTCAGATACATTATTAATTTAACATAAATGTCACCTATTAGTCAGTAAAAAGTAGTGCATTCCTAAATACTAAATTTTACTAGTTTTTACTAAATCTCACCTTTTCTGTTTATTTTCCAAGTTTGTTTTTGAGCATGGAATAAACCATGTTTTTCGGTTTTACAAGAGAAAAGATGGTTGGTTTGGCAAATAAACGTCTCAAATAAACTTCCCCACCTTCATTAAAGACTTTCCTGAGCTTTTCTATGGGACTGTCCTATGCAGTGATTAGAGACAATCCAAGCGATGCTAGGTTTGACACTACTATGTCTTGAAATAGTTAGTGAACATACTTTAACAAACTATTCCTTAGGACCCATCATAACCATGTTTCCTTATTCTGTCAGAATAATAATCAAAAGGATCGAGTCACATTGACTCGGCGTGAGCCAAATGTCCAACTCTAATGCTCTAATTGTGTTTCATAGCGTCATTTTAGTTTTATGCGTATATTTCTAATATGTTTGCAAAAAAAGCAAGAAAGAGTAAGTAAGCAATTGTAAGACTTTATTTGCAGCCTAACTGTATGGATTTTTTTTACTCCAAGATACAAAAAACTTCTAAGAGATGCTCGGACATATGAGCTCGAACGGCATGACATCATACTGTGCACATGTACACAGTCTTCCACTCCGAGTTTGACTAAAACAGTCAGTGCACGTCAGATCCTCATTGATGAATGTGCAATGGCCACTGAACCCCAGACCCTCATTCCATTAGTCTGCAACAATCCAGAAAAGGTGTGATTTTCATTTACATGTAACAATAATTATCCTGTTCATGCTTTTCCCCTAACACTGTCCTGAATGCATTTGTATGCTTATTATGCTTATCTTTGTGCCTTGATTCAAGAAAATACTGCCCTGGAATTACATTTTCAAAAGACAATGGCTTTCAATGTCAGAATATCTATTTGTATGCTTTTTTTATTAGCCTTACACTAGGACACTATGGTGTATGTATAGCAGTTATGACAATGGCATCACAACACCTACTAGCAAGGTTGTCCTGTGAAAATGAAAAACATGATTCTCAAATTCTTCCTTACGATGGGTAGCAAAGGGAGTAAACCAGTTGAAGGGCCACAGGAGCCATTTGTTGATCTCATACTTTCAAAATATGTTATTTTAGACTATTTTAATTCTGGCTATTTCATTTCTGCTATTTTATCTGCTATTTCATACTATTTTAATTCTGTTATTTTTGTAATGGTACAGACTCATTTACATCAACACTGTGAATATTGTACTGTAAATGCTCTTATTCTGTCTAATCTTGTAGTAATTGTTATGTTTTTGCTGTGAAGCACTTTGGGCTGCAATTCTTGTATGAAAGGTGGTATACAAATAAAGCTTATTATTATTATTATTATTATTATTATTATTATTTTACGATAATTATAACGCCACCTAATCATTTCTCTAGTCCTACTGTTATGTCCAAATCTTACCTTGACCAACAGTTCAAGTTAAACGGTCCATTGCAATTAATCTCAAAGATTACTGGCCAAATGTCCATGAAATATGTGGCAAATATTGTCACAGGGAATGAATCCTTGTTTATGATGACCTCCTAACCTGTTTTCTCTAGTGCCCCCACTAGATTTTTCACTTATCAAAATATAATGGCCAGATTTGAGCACATTCATGCCCCCAATAGCATCAAGCCTTTCCATTTTAGACACAGGAAGTGTGCTGTCTCTGGCTAATCACCCACTTACCCACCTCTGTCTGAATGGCTATTTTTACATCTGACTGTCTTCAAAAAAACAGAAGTTTGGGGCTCTGGTTGGATCATTACACTAGTTATTCACTCTAATGTTTTACAATATCACTTTTAGATTGTTTTGATCGGTGACCACAAACAGTTACAACCCATTGTGAAAAATGTGCGCGTGAGGAAGCTGGGGATGGCCAAATCTCTGTTTGAACGTTACCATACAATGCACAAGAAGAGGGCAGTGATGCTGGACACTCAGTACAGAATGGTGAGAACATTTAATATACATATATAGTACACATACACATAGCAACAAAATATTTAAGAATTTATTGATAACAAATAACCATACTTCTGCCAAGCAATGTAGCTCTTCATTTAGCAGAGTGGTTGCCATGCAACGCAGCAACACGCAGACACATTGGAAAGCTTAATCAAATATTGGAGTGATTATTAACATTTATCTTGATATCCTCATTAATTGTGCATTTTTTAAAATTTGTTCAATCATGTTAGCACTCATCCTTTTCCGGACATGTACGATCTCTAGTGTACCTTATGTAAGGGAAGTCAAATTTCAACTACATTGTAGTGGGAGGTTAAACGTATTTGAGATGGGAGGTCAGATTTTCAAATCCCTGTTTAAACTCGAAACGACCGTGACATTTCCAAAATAACGTCGTATTCCGTATACTTAGCCGCTATGGTGTCGACATTAACGTGGCGACATGAAACAACCTCTAGGGGGCAGTTGGAGACCACAAATGAATTTCGACCAAAAATTTGGATTTTGATCACTCAGCAACAGTGGATCACTTGGCAACGGGTTTTGATTTTTTGTCATTATTGCAAAATAATAGAATCGCCAATCCTATTCTGATCTCCATGAAACTTACAGGATGTGTTCCTGGTGACTGTCTGATACTGTGTGCAAAGTTTGAGCGGTACAGCTTTTGTCATTGCGGAGATATAAATTAATAACTGATGCATAACATGCTTATGAACAATACACGTAATACTATTCAGATGGAGTTGAGAATGGTCTGCGTACATCCGTGTGGACTGTAGGATATTGTGTAAGGAGATGTTAGGAGAAAGAAAAAAACATGTTGTCATGTTGCAGTTACATTCCTTATGACAGGTTGCAACTGTTACTTATAAGGTGCATACCACCACCTACTGTACAGGATAAGGCAGTATGAGATATTGTGTGTATTTTGTATAACGGATAGTTCCAGTCCTTGATTATGATTGGCTGAGCTGCGTCAAACCAGTTGTAAAATGTTAGCGCCATGAGATTGCTTTTAGCTTTGAAAGGCGCTTTACAAATACAATTTCTTATTACTATTATTATTATTATTATTATAATAAAATACTTCTACTATAAACACAGCTGTGACCAGATTACAATACACTGTGCCAATTAGTCACATTTCGTGATAAATAGTTTAGAGAGATGGACAAGATAGCCGCTCCGCATTGTGCCTAACAACGGCCCTTAGCTGTTGTAAAATCATGGCTAAATATATGTACTTACTGTAACAATATTGTTTTAATATTGTCTGAGTTTTGTGTTAAAAATTGTAATCAACTATCAATTATGTGCCTTTCTAGCATAAGAACATATGCGAGTTCCCGTCACGAGAATATTATGAGGGAAAACTGAAAACTGGAGTGGAGCAGCCGAGCAGTGTCCTGCGTGTTGAAAACAAGACGATGCCAATGCCAATCGTTTTTGGGGACATCAAAGGCAAGACCATCAGTCTAGTTGTCCACACAGCCAAGGGAAATGAGAACTCAAAAGCAAACCAGGAAGAGAGAACCAAAGTGGTACTGTATTGGGCATCCTTGGTTTCTTTATTGATTTTAAACTAATATTAAAATATACGTGTAAAATCCACCTGATCATTGAAATTATTCATTATTTCTTTCACTGGTTATTTTGCAGATTGGCATTGCTGAAAAGCTGGTGAAGGCCGAAATTGACAAGAAAAGTATTGTGATTCTGTCGCCCTATAATGCCCAAGTGTCTGAAATCAGAGATGAGCTGAAGAAGAAAAAAATGGATGAAATCACCGTTACCACAATCACCAAAAGCCAAGGTGACAGTGTACCTCTCTGCTACACAAGGGCAAAAGTAAAGTAGCTACACCATAAGGAAAATATATTCCAGAGTAAATGTCATCCTGAAGAAGTGCTCCTCTCAAAGTTTTAACTGTGTAAAAATGTAACCAGTACAGTATGTTAGAGCTTGTCCCAGTGATGATGGGTCTAACTACTTCCTGTCCTAATGGGTAGTTTAAAGCAGTGCGTCATATTCATGACCATAAGTTACATTTTGATTTTAAAATCATAATCTGTAAAGTAGTAAATACAAACAAATTTAGTGAAATACAAAATATTTCAGCTGACTCACAAAATGAAAATACTTCTCACTCCAGTTGACCTAGTCACATTTATTCCTGATACAGACAATCCCATGACCCAATCCAGTATTTCAATGCCGGTCAGAAGAAACAAAAGAACAACCTCCACTCTGTTTAATGATCGCTCATCATGTGACATACAACATTTTGTCTTCTAGGAAGTGAATGGCGATACGTCATCATATCTACAGTGTGCTCTCTGCCAAGTATAGAGATTGTGAGAGAACCAGACGGAGCTTGGCTGTCTAAACATCTGGGCTTTGTGGGCAGTCCCAACCAGATAAATGTGGGCATCACCAGGGCCAAGGAGGGACTGTGCATCATTGGTAGGCAGCTCATCTCTTATTTCTACACTTAAAGCTCAAAGCTCCTATGTAGCCTTATAACTCAAATGTTTCTGTCCTCTCAAAGGGAATCAAGAATTGCTGAGCTGCAGTAGCGCTTGGAGAAAGCTCCTGGACCATTACAAGCTTCACAATGCAGTGACAGATGCAGACAAGATTTCAGTGTGTTGTTCCACATAGCTATCTATCCTTTTTAAGAAATTTGTACAAGCATCAGACCAGAGCTCCTAGACTCGCACAACTTCACACTTTATTGTGTATTTTTCTATGATGTCGTAGTAACCTTTTTATGCAATCTTGTAAAGTTTTATAGCATATTTGGGATTTTTTTAAATATTATATTTACAGTTTTTGTTGCGCTTTGATTTACATACACCTTTCTCTTTATTGTGTATACATCTGTAAATAGCAAATCAAAGACAGTTCAAAGATTGAATTGTCTGGGGGTTTAAAAAAATCCTTGTCGTTACTACAATTTAAGATATTACATTTCAGAAATGTTGTAGGCTACAATACATACTTTATCACACAATGCTAATGTTAACTATGAACAGAAGACAGACAGAGTTCAGTTCTTGTTGAGTGATCTTTAAACTCATCTTAAGGTTTTAAATGTATTCCACTGTATTTAACACTGTATGCAATCATTGCTCCTGCTACTGATGAATGAGTCAGCATTTGTTTTCATTGCAAGACAGCTGGTCTTAACACTTAGACTACTCTCACTGCATGATGAGGCAGTTTATATTGCTCTCATAATATTGTTTTTGATACCTTTTTAGATGTATATTCAGGGGTAAGCTGTGACTACAGAAATGTTTATAAAACATTTTCATTGCTGACATGAATGAGGTTGAAAAAAATCATTTTTAGGGCCATTGCTCAAAATGGCAACTTTTCTCACAATCTGGTTGTACTTGCTTCCTGTTTTATTTTTGAAATGTTCACTCCCCCTTGTCATGTTTTTTTTTTTTACTTCATGTCCTTGTGTTTTTATCTCCCTGTGATTGAACCTCCTGTGTCCACTCAAGCTGCCCTTGTGTCCCAGTGTTCTTTGTCTGTTCGTCATCCATGTTACGTTGATGTTCCCTGTTCCCTGCCCCGTGTTCCCTCGTGTCATCCTAGTTTGTATTTGCAGTTTTTCTTTTTACCTTTTTTCAAATTCAGTTTGCAAGTAAATGTGTGTAGAAATGTATACAAACATTAAAACATTTTAGATTAAACAAAGAAATTAAAACAAGATGCAATACATAAACAAAACAGACTTACAGATAGAAAAGGGAGGGGGTTTAATCTTTTAGTTGATAAGCAACCCAATGTCCAGGAGCGGTCAACGGTGACTTCAATGTTGTAGTCTGGTTTTTGGCTGAGCCGGCAGGCTATGGGACATACTGGGAAATAAACATAAAAAAAACTCTGGTTAGAAGTAATATCCCTAACTTCAGAGTGTTTCAACAGTCGCCAAGAAGGTGCAGTAATGAACCTCATTTGCCACAATTGTGCAAGCATAAATCATGGAGTTTGTCATCTATCTTTGATAATCTAAGATCAGTCGTTTCAGAATCTTGTATTGTTCAATCCTGAATCTCACACATTTAGAAGAATTTAGATCCGACCTCCTAATCCTATTCCACTGAGCACAGTCATGGATACATTGAGGTCATGCTCCCAAACCAGCTGGACAGGAGAATATGCATTAGGCCCTAAACATTAAGATATAAATATTTGACACCATACCTGTTGACAAGGTTGCCTTCCTAAAAAGCTGATCCCGCTGCGAGCTTGAGGCAGGCATAGCTCCTCCTTTAAGGCCCTGTCACACATATCCGTATGACAGAAACGTATGCCAGCGCATATCGGCAATACGTTGATATAAATTAAGGGTAAGTTGTGATCGTTTGAAGGACGCAGACGATACGCCGAACACGCCAGACATACGGCCCTATCACACAGTTCCATATGGCAGAAACATGCCGGCGTATATGAAAAGTAGCTCAAAATTTGTCAGTCCAAATACGTCCACGGCGGTGTTGTAGCTGACGTATACATAACAAATATATAACAAATTATTATACGTATGTCAAACATTGATATCGTATCACTTACTTATTTAAAACGTATCAGAACGTCTGGCCAACGGAGCTGGAAAAGTGCCATCTGGTTCAGAATGCTGAACGCTAGCTGTACTGTAGAAACACGTTTAAGAAGTTACTCCGTCGTCAGGCATAATGTTAACATAGGGTAGGAATAGGGTATCCACTCGGTATCAATAAATTGGCTGTAGGATTCACCGTCAGCCGACGTAGCCTATATCTAACGTAGTCACGTAGGTATTTACGTACTGTATTTATGTAGGTAAGTATTCACGTACGTATTCCATATTCACGTATGTCTAACGCAACGTAACGTCTGCATACCTTATGAAGCACACGTCGGGTACGTCCAGTAATTTTGAACATGCTCAAAACATCAGCATTCAACAAAGCACCCCAGCGTAACACAGTGAGCTCTTAACGAATACTACTTATACCTTACATCAAAGTAAACCAGCGTATTGCCGATATTTTGTATACACCATATTTTTGTATACGTTATGCACTTGTTGGGTATTCGTCTGATACATTTTGTATAAGTAAGTGATACGATATCAATAGGTTAGACATGCGTATCTGTATGCGTTCACTTTTCCGATCTGATGAAAAGTTGGACGTATTTGGGCAAATTTTCATATACTCCAGCATACGTTTCTGCCATACGGATATGTGTGACAGGGCCTTTACATTTCCTATTACAACAGACAATATTTGTACATTACTTAAAAGGGAAGAATCTAAAATGCCAAACTGATTTTTAAGTTGTTGAAATGGTAAGATTATATCGTTGAAGATCTGTATGTTGTAACTCATTATTGAAGTGCTTCCTCCAGCTTGAAGTATGGGTTACACCAAATTGGACAGGATGGGAGAGAAAGCCCCTCAATGCTAAACCTCCTGTGCAGCTGCTTCACAACAGAGCATGAAAACCTAATAATTGTGTTATCCAGGTTGTGAAGGAAAAACTTAATAAGCAGAGTACTAAAAACCAAAGGAGCTGATGGAGACCGAAGGAATGTCTTACTCTGAAGGTTTATTAGATCTTGATCAAGGAGAACAGATAACAGTGCAAGTGAATACAGAGATGCAGTCACATTGTATGCCACCATCCATTCTGCTGACCAGACACTTTCACATTTATCCTAAACAAGGCCTTCCATCACTTGTTTACCTAAAGATGGATGCCCTCGATGGCTCTGAATCCTCGTCAACACAGTCTAAGTGAGAAAGTCGTAGCATCTTGAAAACGTATCCAAAGTTAGGCAAAACTTTGGTGAGGGAAAAACTGGAATTGACATATTCACAGGGCCCCTTTGGCCTCCCACCTCAGGACCTCTGTATAAAGTTGGTTCTATGGATACTCACGAGTCTCCCCTTTACAGACGTCCACACTTTATGCTAATCCCATGCAGTTTGGGGAAAAAAGAATGCCTAGACTCTTGTGGATCCAATGAACCTAATTGTATTCATGTGTGATTAATGTGTTAGTCCCCATAGCAGCCATTTCATTGTAGTGAGACCTTTTTTTGAAACTTCACCTGACTATAAAATGAGCTGTTGTAAGTTCTCGGATAATCAACGCCTCATGAAACTTAAGAACCACAAACTACAGACTGAGGGCTTTCAGACGTTGTATGGCCGGATGTATTGTATATTGACCATAAGGACGTTACTGAGCAGTTTGCAGAACAGAAGCACTCGCCATCCAATCGCCAAAAAATACAATTCTTGCAAAAATCTCCAAATGTGAAAAGCAGCATACGTTTTTCTATGGTGTTCCTCAAGGCCTTGGTGTCTTAATGTAGTATTTTGGAGAGATCTTTGACTATTTTTATAAATTTTCAAGTCGTCGCATTTATCACCACATTTGTGTAACAAATGGTATCAACCCGAATCCAAAATGTATGAGACAATAGAGCAAGGTCATCATATACAGTACTTTCATAAAGATTGTTCCAAGCCCTTATAACCTAAAGCCTAAACTTTCTAATTTTAATAGGCGTCTAACCAAAACACATGGTTTATTACAGATTTATGACTAAAGGAACTTTACATTCAGTGCAGAGCTGCCTCTCTAATTGATCTTCAGGTTCCCAGCTTTCAGATGATGTACAACACTTGAATTACACCACTCCCTAAAGATACCATGTCCCCTCTCTGAAATACGACAAAAATGAGTTTATGTGGCAGAAGCAAACAATAGGTTAGTTTAGTAGACCAGAATTTTGAAGTTCTTCGATGTTCTGGAAGGTAGTTTTGTAGCACCCATTTGAACTGGGTTCAGTAAATAGGATTGAGGCAGGCAGGCGGCGGGCTAACCGGCTCAGGGGAGAACATTTGCAATGCTAATTGCCAGAGTGCATGCTGGTTGCTGGCTGTTTTTTGGCCAGATCCTTCTGTCACTGTTGGTGATGAAGGCAACAGGGACAGGACCCACATTTACACTGGTGATGTTCAGGGAGTCATTGACCAGATTAAGGTACACTTTTTTACAGGAACATGAGCCAGGCAAGGGAGAGACAGAGAGGCACACTGGGACATTTACAAATTGTGATGTATGTTTTCAATTCAGAGTATACATTTTCAGATTTATAACAACTTAAAACGTTTATCTGGATAGGCTATCTGCTCATGTCTGTAAGGGCAAGCCCTCAGGAAGAGCATCTGCTGTCCGCCCTGCTGTTCACATCCACTTTAAACTATCAGTGCTTTGAGAGGGACACTGTCGAGTCGCATTATGGGAAGTGTGGGATCCAGTGTTACAGAGTTTGACCCATGATGGGGATTGTGAGAATATCTCAGCCTGTGCTGCACCTATTTTGTTCACTCGTTATGCATCTGACTGTAAGGGTCGCTGGAACCGACAGAACTGAACCCAAACGCACGACACAGAGACAGGCAGAATATAATATAGTTCAGTTTACTCAGTAATCCAGGCAGGGTCAAAGATCGGTAAATCAGTCCAAAAGGCAAACAAATCCAGTAAGGAGCAGGCAGAAGAATGAACCAGGATCTGAAATGATAAGAGAATTACTGACAAGGTGAAAACAAACTAATAGTGGGTGGAACGCTTGACACTGACCCTCAGAATTCCCCCAACTTCATGGAAGTGCAATACTAAAACCCTAGAGCCCTTTAATGGGACATTGAGTACAGCAGTCATGGTTTTTTTTAAATGAATATTAATCTATCTACAGTCACTCCCCACAAGATTCTTTCTATGCTAAACATAATTTAGTGTGAGGTGATTCCTGCATAGATTATGTAGTTCTGCTAATGAACATAAGGGGGGCTGTGTCACCTGTGAGAGAATAATATATAAGATATTGCAACACTTTACAAAGTAAGGAATTTATAAAAATTATCTGTTTGTTTCAAAAGTATGGAGGTCATGTATGATGATGTGAATAATCATCTGGATGATCTTCCATGAACACACAAATGCTAAACACATTGGTTTGGAGGGTCTCTTCAACCCTTCTTCTAGCCTCATAACATAAACATACTGAAAGATCAAAAACATGTTCCTACAAATGCACTACAATTTGTGGAGGTCTTTAATTAAACAAAGACGGAGGCTTTAAGACGAGGTAGTTTCAGTGAGGAAATGAAAGAATGGGATAAGCGGTGAATGGATGGTTTTGGAACAGAACCTGACTTTTAAACTTAATTTAGTTAGGAGAGAGAATGTGCACATACCTAAAAACAAACAGACACAAATAATTGACTCTATTTAAAAGCAATGTGACAAACTTCAAAACATATTCATATTATTTATTAAATTACTATGTTCATTTTCAATATTCAAGAACTGAAATAAACTTGAAATAATCTTAAACAATAAATCCACAGTTTGTCCCAACAATAGGAAACATATTTAAAATACAATGAATTAGTGCAAGTATGAATAAAGGCGAAACTTTCTCCTTTTTGATCACAACATAATTTCTGTCAAATGGATTTTGTATTTATACTATGTTATTTATCCTGTACACACGACATCTATTACAGTCTGTGCGTCCTGGGAGAGGGATCCCTCCTCAGTTGCTCTCCCTGATATTTAGAACTTGTTCCCCCTTTAATTGTGGGGTAACTTTTAGGAAGTTTTTCCTTGTGCGATGCAAGGGTCTAAAGACAGAGGGTGTCGTATCCTGTACAGTCTGTAAAGCCCACTGAGACAAATGTGTAATTTGTGATATTGGGCTGTATAAATCAATTTGATTTGAATAATCACTAATATATATATTTTTGTATCAACAAATACAATTATATTTTATGCTAAAACTATTATTTGTTTTGTTATTTCGCCATAAACTTCGCGGGTTGTGATGATAGCATAGGATTAAAGTCCAATTTCATAAATGCTCCTTGCCTGCCATGGCCTCGGCAGGAAACGTGCTCCAACCATATATTATAGGCTCCATCACGTGCCCTCACGGCGTAAAGACGCGCGCACTTGAAGAAGCCAACCATCCAATACCATGCTGGACAAGAGCTGGAGGGAAGAAACCATTCGTGGAAAACCAACGGGGAGTGCGAGAGAATGTTACGGCTGGAAATGATGGTACAAATCATGGGTGGATAAAGATAATAATAACTTGTGCGCACAAGATAAAATATCACCTTATGGGAATTCATAGGGTCTGTAAAACAATGCATAAGATCAATGACATCGCACAGTGTGTGGCCCAAAAAGGAACGCAATTCGACACTACAGGTTTTATTTTGAAAGTCTTGACCGGAAAGTCTGTTCTTGTAGCGCTCTTTACTCCACTCCGTCACATCCTCTCTTCTTCCTTTAACCTCCACAGCTGAGCAGCTCTCTCTTCACCGTTCATCGCATGGATACTGCAGTTGTTGACAACATGTGGATATTTTTATATTTAATGTTTGAATCGTGAAGGATTCGCAGGGACGTATGGATACAGTTGGTGGTGATAACTGGCGGAGACGCACGAGGAGCGCGCGAGCCTGCTGCAAACAACAAACCAGAGCAAGAGCTGACGAGTCCAATGTGCTGCGGTGTCTGAGCGTTGGAAACACGGAAGACGGCCATGACATGGAGGAGGACATCGGCCTCTTCAAGCAGGACAGTTTGGAGCGCAGGGTCATGGCGCCCCGCTACAGCCTGCTGCGGGAGGTGGGAAGGGGCACATACGGCGTGGTGTTCGAAGCGGTGGCCCGGAGGTCCGGAGCGAAAGTTGCTGTGAAGAAACTGCGATGCGACGCGCCGGAAAACGTGGAGCTCGCTTTGCAGGAGTTCTGGGCGCTCGCAAGTCTGGAGAAACGGCATGAAAATGTGGTGCAGCTGGAAGAGTGTGTGCTGCAGAGGAACGGCATGGCTCAGAAAATGAGTCATGGGAATAAACGGTCTAAACAGTACCTGCGTCTGGTGGAGACTTCTCTGAAAGGTTAGCCTCTTTAGCTCTCCAAAGCTAACGTTAGCTGTGTGAGCTGGGTTAAGAAAGTGCTGCTTTTTGTTTTGGATTAATGCCGAATTAAAAAGAGACATTTAATACGTCCAATACGAGCGTCAGTTGTTATGTTGTAGGGGTTTGAGTTCAAATGGCAAGCTATGTGTATAGTTCTGACTTGTTCGAGCAGGTAGTATTGTTTTTGTCGCCATGACAGAGTCGCTGGGGGTTGGGTAGATTTTGTGAAGGCTCAGTCACTAAAATGGAGTCTGCTGTTTTTTATAGAGGTGTTTTACACTTTCCTCTGAGGATCGTTGCACGTTCACCAAACCCACTAAATCAACGTCATCAAGTTTTCTTTTTTAAAGCCAGTCCTCATGTGCCGTGTGCTGGTTCCCCTGCGCAGGTGATGTGGTTTCTGTCAAATCACATTTCGGTAATATTGTGAAAGACTGATTTATCTCAACCATCACTCCAAACCTATAATGAGCGTGCAGCTGTGTGCAGTTAGACATCCTATTTAATAGCAGAAGCACTTGATCTGTTCACACTGAAATACACCTAATCAATTACCTGCATGGTGTTCGCATCACAAGTAGACAATATATGGATACACCTCAGTTTTTTTGGCTTGCAGTACAGTGGGTCATTAATGATTAATTTTAAAATCTAACAGCACATTGTTCTTGCTGCACATCTAACACGCATGTTAGAGCTGTTGAGATTCAGATAAATATCACCCACACATAACGTTTCATGAAACATCTACGGTCCGATAGTTGGTGCACAATGCCCATTCGCTGGTGGCTCAATGTATTTTCTAAGTGGAGGTAATTGATTGTTCTAGACCAGTGTTTCTCAAACTTGTTTCTGAAAGATACGTAAAATGCAAACTGTGAGGGCGCCTTCGTCATGTGTATTCATCACGTTTTCTCTCAAAAGACCCTGAAGGTTTCCCAATGTAATCTTTGTGTTTACTCTCAAAATATCGCTTGAGCTCGGCGGGTTTCATAGCCTCGTACGTCGACGACTCGTAGCACAAAACACAGTGTGGATTGGATCCTCTTCATCTCCAGTCCAGATTTGATGTTGATATTTTCTCTGCACTTTAGCGCTGGACTTTCTGCGTTCAAGCCGAGTTTCACAGCTTTCAGCCGAGTGGTGGTTGGACGGCGAACTGCTCTCCTGGGACTCAGTAACGCACACAATATCACTTGTAGCTGCTGAATCACCTGCATCAGGACGATGCACCTTCACTGTCGCGTCAGATTTTTTATTTAATGTTCTTTTAACTGACCCCGTCTACAGCCATCGATCCATCTTGTTAGTTGACCGCGACTCAAATGGACCGCGCAGATAATTTATGACATAGTAAAACGAACCTACGTAGCTACTCTACATCTATGCTACACTCTAGTCTATACTAGTCATGTTTAAACAGTTTGAGAAACACTTTAAACTTATAATATATTAATTTCAAATTTGACATTTTACCAATATACTCACAGACCACTAGAGGTTGCTCACGGACCACTGGTGGTCCGTGAGCAACCTCTAGTGGACCACTCTTTGAGAAAGACTGTTCTAGAGGAACAGATGTTTTGTCTTTGCACATGTAGCTATTTGAAGTAGAGTGCGTTGTTGCCTCACTGTGTGACTGACTGATGTACATCTGTTGCAGGTGAGAGAGTGCTCGGTCCTCCAGAGGAGCCTTGCTATCTCTGGTTCGTCATGGAGTTCTGTGAAGGCGGCGACCTCAACCAGTTCATCCTTTCTCGGCGGCCCGACCCGCAAACCAACAACAGCTTTATGCTTCAGCTGACCAGCGCCGTTGCTTTCTTGCATGAAAACAACATTGTCCACCGAGACCTCAAACCTGACAACATACTCATCTCAGAGAAGACGGGGACTCCAGTTCTCAAGGTGGCCGACTTTGGCCTGAGTAAAGTCTGCGCTGGTATAGGAAGCACAAACGTGGGCGAAGACAAGAACAAAAACATTAACGTAAACAAGTTCTGGTTGTCATCGGCCTGCGGCTCGGACTTCTATATGGCTCCAGAGGTGTGGGAGGGCCACTACACAGCCAAGGCTGACATATTTGCCCTAGGCATCATCATCTGGGCCATGTTGGAGAGAATTACTTTTATTGATGCTGAGTCTAAGCGGGAGCTGCTGGGTACATATGTGAGACAAGGAGTGGACATTGTGCCGGTAGGTGAGGCACTGCTAGAGAATCCAAAGATGGTACTAAACATCCCACAGAAACGCAGGTCATGCATGTCCGATGGAGTGAGTAAGCTGCTGCAGGACATGCTCGCCGTCAACCCTCAGGACCGGCCCGATGCTTTCGAGCTTCAGGCCAGAATGGACCAGGTTACCTAGATGTGCTGCATGACCATCAATCAGATTGTTTTACAGGTATGCCTTTTTATCTTCATATAATCACCCCATGACTTCTTTGCTCTTTTTCTGTGCTGTTTGTTCTGCTCTCTGCTTGTTGATGAATTTCTCCAACATAATGTGAACATTCTATTTGTATATGGTTCACAATGACTAAAGTTCTGAAAGACTTTCCCCTGCACATTATTCTGTAGTTTGTTATGTTCTCATTCAATAGCAAATATACGTGGAGACAATTTTGTTTAACAATCTGAAACGGGTGCATTTTTGTACTATATTGTAATGTGAGGCACGCATCCTATACTGAATGGATTACTTACCTGTAAATCTTTACCAAACCCTCTGTTGATGACTTGACTGATTGTTCTGATCACCTGTGGCACTGAAGAGCTCCAGGTGCCACTGTCCAGTGAAATCTCAGCTTGGGTTAAACCTGTGTCTGTTTTTGACCTGAATTAGGGATGTCACAAGGATCGATACTTCAGTACCAAGTTGATGCCAAGATTCTGAAAACGTCTATAGTACCGCAGGTACCATTGAACACCTTTGGGATTAACTAGAACAGAGATTGCAAGCCAGGCTCACTAATGCTCTTCTGGATGAACGGGCAAACATTCCCACAGACGCGCTCCAAAATGTTGTAGAAAGCCTTCCCAGAAGAGTGGAAGCTGTTATAGCTGCAAAGGGGGACCAACTTCATATTAATGCCTATGAATTTGCAATGGGATGTCATAAAAGCTCCTGAAGGTATTTTGTGTTGGTGGCCCAATACCTTTGTCCATATAGTGTATGAACCTTTGTCCTCAGGTCTGTTTGGCCTTTACTTTGATGGCTGTCAGTCAGTTGCAGAAAATTACATTTGCAGACTGAGGTGTTGAGACATGTTCCATGGAATTTATTTATGTGTACAAGTGAGTGGTAAAGAGTGAGGGTGGGGTTGCTCTTACTGTCTTGCACAGAACCCGTTTTGTAACTTCAGTGACTGCCCTCAGTGTATGTGTTCTTGTACAGTCTTATGCAATCTAAGACCCAGCTGCCCCCTGGCCCGGGGGCCACACTTCCAGTAGCACACAGATGTCTGTGTTTTTAAGAGGTTGGGTGAGCATGTACTGGCTTGCCCCTGTTGTTCTGTACATAGATAGTTCATGTTAGTGCATATGATGGTGAGCTGTTTGTCCCTCAACTGAGTTACCAGAATTACTTTTTTTGTGTGTGTGTGAAAGACATTGTATCCTAGCTTTTGGAGGGGTAAGAGTGCATAATATGTGAGCATGGAGGGGGTAGGAGCTGCTCTGCTTACTGCCTGTCTGTCAGCTCACTGTCCCTATCGCCAGTTGAAATGACATTGCCGGCTGTAAACGTATCAGTTACTGTTTATCGTTAATTCCATGAGTAACGTGCCATAATGTGTGTTCTTGTTTGTTTAGAGTAAAACACTTGATCAGGCCAACAAAGGGGTGTTGTGTATCGGCCCTCTCAGACAACAAATGATAGTCATTTGTAATTGTAGTTACTTACAAATACAGAAGAACACCTGAGTAGATTTGATTATAATCCAAGAGGATCAAGCAAGCTCTGAAATGGCTACAGGCCAGCCCTTCACTGAAATGGAAAAATAAATAGAGCCCATGCAGCAGCATTATTTCTCCACCTGGAACGCACCATGTTCATTAACAAGTCAGCCAGCTCTGATCAGCTAATTTACAAATTGAGATTCAATCTGAAATCCAGAATAAGAATAATTCACACCAAATGCAAAGGCCAGTTTTCCGATGTCATTATAATATTGGACCACATGTAAGAGTGTGCAGGGTCTTTGTTCATGGACTGTGCTGTTAAAGAACACACATGATGCATTGTACTGCATAGCCAAAATGTAACTTCTATGAGGTTGTTTTTCCTAGTACAAAATCTACAAATATAATGTTTTTATGAAATTGATGGCTAGAAATTCTGAGAAATACTGCCTCTTGGTTTTATTTTAGAGCTACTGTTTTGGATCGTTGATCAACTGTAAACAATTGTACAAGATGAAGATACACCGATGTCTATCAATGAGCCGTGTGAAACAAAGCCGACCCTAATACCACTGTACAGTTGAGGTGGACTGAGTATTTCTGTAGTTCAAACGACTCTAACCAAGTGATTTAGTCTAGTGTCACGTCAATTTCAGGAGTATTTTTTAATGTATTTGATATACAGAGCAAGAACCCAATCGCCCTGTTATCAGCAACAGCCTGTGACTCTGACTCTATCAGTAAAATTATTATGCTAAAGAAATTGACATGTCAGTACTGGCCATTGGATCTTGTCTCTATGGGCTGCAGGATAAAACTCTAGCCCTGCTGAACTTCTTAAGTCAGTTATGTAACAGAGTGCGTGAGGAAAATCTATGACGTTATAGCTGGGCCCAAACTGTATCTGTGAGTGACAAGCCAAGCGGCTGCACATCTCGTAACAGAGCAGTCCCCTCACATGGTGCTGCAGGACCGAAGGAACAAAGGACTGTTTGTGCTGCAGGATACACCAGAGCCTCTGGCTCTCACTGCCGCACAATGACTGAGAATCCTCAACACCGTGGTTACAGACTGACATGCTGTCAGACATACCAACTGTGTTGATGTAAGGTGGAGTGCAGGACCTGTAACTGATTTTTATTGAGAGAGAGCAAGAGAGAGAGAGAGATACTGCAGTGACTCAGCAAATCTCTGTGCTTCTGTAACCTTCACGCCCTCACTGCTGCACAATAGGACTGATCATGTGAATGCTGTTGGATGAAATCCTCAGGGGATTTTCAGTGTGTTTTATAACAGCTGACGACAGCAAATAAATACCTATCAAGTTGGCAGCATAGTATTTGAGCACAAAGTGTAAGCACAGTTGTTCCAAGTTCTCTTCATGATGCATATTCCTGGGAACCCATCTTATCAAGGTCACTGTGTGAAGTTACTGATGTGATCACCATTGGGCTATTGTTTGTTCTGCAGCACAAAAAAAGAAACATGTTTTTGTATATCGTCACCTTCTTAAACTAATGGTCTAAGTCATATTTTGAGGAAAATTATATCATAAAATTAAATCATCTCTTCATAATGCTGGCCACCTCTGATAAGATGTCCTAGATCCTTACTGAAAAGACAATGCTGTTCCTATCCTGGTAGTATAATGGCAAGAGTGACTCAGGCAATAAAATAATGGCCTAAGTCACATTGTCTTGTGACTTTACAAGATGGCAGCTGCTTCAAGAAAAAAGAAAAATACCAGATAAATTAAGTTATTTCCATGGTTCAGGGCTCGTCTCGTGGTAAGAGATAATGTTTACTGTAATATAGGCTAGGCTGTAAATGTTGTGTAGTTATTTAGTGTTTTACTTTCACAAGTTATAGTTTAATTATGAAGCCTCCCAGTGGGTTACAGACACTAAACAGCTCCTGTAGCTCCATGAAGTACGAACGCATTTCCCTCAGGGACAATAAAGATTAATCTAAAGACTACTCTAATCTTTCAAAAGTAACAGTTACTTTACAATTACTGCATAATTATAAAAAAGTAATTGGCTACTAGGAAAAGTAACTTTTGTGTTTGTTGGCTTCAATTCCTAATATTCTGTCTCTTCAAACAATATTTAATTTGCATGTATTGTCTCCTTTTTTCCACATTACATTTCCATCTAAATAGGGAAGATTGAATAGTTTTGAATTGAATTTGGTCAAAGAATATTCATCAAAATAGCAATAATGAATTAATACAAGTGACCACATGGCAATTACAAAAATGCTTTTCAGAATGATCAGACATTTGTGACCGTACACCTACTTTTTGGTAGGAGATGCATTAGACTATTCCGACACCGATCAGGCATCTTCAAATGAAAATGACACTGAGACCGTCATTAAAGTGGTGGAGCAGCATGTACCAGCTAAGACCCTGTTTCAGATGGCGCAGGCAATACCTTACACTCCCATTGAAGAAGAGAATGTTGCTGAAGATGCCAAGCAGATGCATCCCTACCATAAAGAAGACACAGATGATGATGATGATGATGTTATCATAGATCCAGACTATAAGCATCCTCTGATGAGTCCTCTGTCTCTGAAAATGAAGACAGCCTGCCAGCAACTCCAGAACAGCATGGTCCTCATCTAGAGGATAAGGATGTTGATGAAAACAATACGGTCAAAAGGAAACAACATAAATACCTCAGCCCAGAAACATCAATCCATGGAGAAACGTCTCAAAGGAATGGCATACAAGGCCAAAGGTGGCAACGAAATAGCTGCGAAGGCTATGGGTCCTCCTTGCAATTCGAAGTTATGTGAACGAGTCACAAATCAAATTTATTTATAAAGCCCAATATCACAAATTATACATTTTTTCTCAGTGTGTTTTACAGTCTGTACAGGTTACGACACCCTCTGTCCTTAGACCCTCGCATCGCACAAGGAAAAACTTCCTAAAAGAAACCCCATAATTAAAGGGGGAAAATGGACGTGCAATAGATGTCGTGTGTACAGGATAAACAACATAGTACAAATACAACATTTGACAGAAAATGATGTGTTGAAAAAGAGAAAGTATGGATTAATCCAGGAAAATGTCAAAAAGGCTTCCCGGTGTCCAGCAGGACCAGGGCAGCAGGCGCAGCCATGATTCCTGATCCTGATGTAAACTTTATCAGTGGCAACCTGCCCCATGAGAGACAGAAACTCCGGGGATGATACCCCGGATGATGAGTTAGTAACATACATTTACATAAATGCATACAGATAGAGAGGGAGAAGAAGGAGGGGAGGAGAGAGGAAGAAGAAGGGAGGGGAGCACGGAGGTGTCCCCCGGCAGTCTAAGCCTATAGCAGCATAACTAGGGGCTGATCCAGGGCAAACCTTAGCCAGCCCTAACTATAAGCTTTATCAAAAAGGAAAGTCTTTAGCCTGCTCTTAAATGTGGAGAGTGTGTCTGCTTCCCGAACACAAACTGGAAGCTGGTTCCACTGGAGAGGAGCTTGATAGCTGAAGGCTCTGGCTCCCATTGTACTCTTAGAGACTCTAGGAACCACAAGTAACCCTGCAGTCTGGGAGCGTAATGCTCTAGTTGGTTTATAAGGTACTATGAGATCTTTAAGATATGCTGGAGCCTGACCATTAATTGCTTTGTAAGTCAGGAGAAGGATTTTGAATTATATTCTGTATTTTACCGGGAGCCAGTGCAGAGCAGCTAATACAGGAGTAATATGATCCCGTTTCCTTGTTCTTGTCAATACACGTACCGCTGCATTTTGGATCAACTGAAGAGTCTTAAGCGACTTTTTGGGACAACCTGATAACAATGAGTTGCAGTAATCCAGCCTTGAAGTAACAAATGCATGGACTAGTTTTTCTGCATCATTTTGAGACAGGATGTGTTTTATTTTTGCAATGTTACGTAGATGAAAGAAGGCAGTCCTTGAGATTTGTTTTATGTGGGAGTTAAACGACAGATCTTGATCAAAGATGACGCCAAGATTCCTTACAGTGGTGCTGGAGGCCAAATTAATGCCATCCAGAGCTTCTATGTCATTAGAAAATGCGTTTAGGGCCAAGTATAATAACTTCAGTTTTGTCTGTGTTTAACATCAAGAAGTTGCTAGACATCCAAGTTTTTATGTCCTTAAGGCATGCTCGAAGTTTAGCCAATTGATTGGTTTCATCTGGTTTAATTGATAGATATAATTGGGTATCATCCGCATAACAATGAAAGTGTATAGAGTGGTTCCTTATAATATTGCCCAAAGGAAGCATATATAAGGTGAATAGAATCGGTCCAAGTACAGAACCCTGCAGAACTCCAAGACTGACTTTGGCTGTCATGGAGGATTTATCGTTAACACATACAAATTGAGATCGCTCAGATAAATAGGACTTGAACCAGCTTAATGCGGTTCCTTTTATGCCAACACAATGTTCCAGTCTCTGTAGTAGAATGTCATGATCAACAGTGTCGAAAGCAGCACTGAGGTCTAACAAGACAAGAACAGAGACAAGTCCTTTGTCTGATGCCAATAGAAGGTCATTGGTAACTTTCACCAGTGCCGTCTCTGTGCTATGATGAACTCTAAATCCAGATTGAAAAACCTCAAATAAACTATTATTATGTCAAAAAATCACATAACTGTTTTGCGACTGCTTTCTCAAGGATCTTAGCGAGAAAGGGAAGGTTAGATATCGGCCTATAGTTGGCTAAAACCTCTGGATCAAGACTAGGCTTTTTAAAGAAGTGGTTTTATTACAGCTACTTTAAAGGATTGTGGTACGTAGCCAGATAATAGAGACAGGTTGATCATATTTAATAACGAGGTGTTAATTAAGGGTAAAACTTCTTTAAACAGTTTAGTTGGAATCGGGTCTAAAAGACAGGTTGATGCTTAGACGATGAGATTGTTGAAGTTAGTTGGTTAAGGTTGATTGGAGTAAAACAGTCTAGATATATTTCATGAGTTACTAATGTTTTTAAAATTCCGGAGGTTGAAGTTAAGTCATTACCAATTGAGGGCAGGAGGAGATTAATTTTGTCTCTAATAATTATAATTTTATCGTTAAAGAAGCTCATGAAGTCGTCACTACTGAGAGATATAGGAATAGAAGGCTCTGTAGAGCTGTGGCTCTCTGTCAGCCTGGCTACAGTGCTGAGTTGTTCTTATTTTCTTCTATTAAGGAAGAGTAATAAGCTGCTCTGACATTACGGAGAGCCTTCTTATACGTTTTAACATGATCTAACCAGACTAAATGAGATTCTTCCAATTTAGTGGAACGCCATTTACGTTCAAGATTTCTCAACTTTTGTTTTAGTTTGTGGATTTGTAAATTAAGCCATGGAGCTTTCTTTTTCTGTTTTATGATGGTTATGTTTTCTGATGACTCAAGACTGTCAATCCATTACAGAAGAGCAGAGGCAGTGGATATTTCAGAAAGTGTGGTCAATGGACACCTGGGAAGAACATCGGTTATACGTCACCACTTTGATCACAAAGGTTGCCATAAAGCAAAAGAAAGTTGCTGAGGGATCCAGGCGAAATTCATAATTTTTCAACAAACTTCAGGATGGGACAATCCTTAAAGTGTGCAAGGCACTTTTTTCTTCTACACTTGGTCTCCCTAAAAGAACTATCACACACTGGCTGAACAAAGACACCATCGACAACGACGAACAAGCGGCAGACCCGCCATCTGCATCTGGACCTAAGAGTGGCAAAAATGCAAAGCTGGAAACTCCCGTCACGGATTTCCTTAAGGACTGGTTGAAGGATCTGACCACTGTTGATTTGCACTACTGCAGAAGCACAGCGACCTACAAAGACAAGAAGTTCCTTCATCCAGGCACTACATTGGGAATATCAACAGGCAGCTGCAACTGCTGGAGTGAGGGCCATAGGGATACAACATTTCACACATGTGTTCCATGAAGGAATGTATTCTGTATTCATTCCACGAAAAGATCAGTGGGATGTTTGTGTTTCATTCAAGCATGGGAATATCAGTAAGGCCGACTATGATGCACATGTGAACCAGAAAGATGCGAGGCAAGAGAGATCCTATGACGAGGATTCTGCAAAAAATAAGAAGTCAGTTGGACAATGGACTTGCAAGCCGTGCTGCTGTGTCCAAAACCCAAGCCAGCTGTCTGTATTACAAAACGAAACTGCAGGTCCATAACTTTAACCTCTTCGACTTGAAATCAAAGGAAGGGTACTGCTATATTTGGGAAGAGTTGGAGGGCGAACTTAGTAGCGAGGTATTCACACACCTTCAATATCGCCATTCATAAAGGGCCATCCAGAGTCTCTGTGTGCTCCGCTTACATTTTAAACTGTTTGTGGCGGACCCTTCCCCCATGGTCTGTCACAGTAGTGGGAATAAAAAAAGTGCACTGTTTTGCCTAAATCACTTACTCCAGAATTACTTCTGGATTAAGTGATTTAGGTCTAAATCAGGTTTAAAATTGCCTAAATCACAACGGCATGTTTATTTGAGCAAGTTTTCAAGCCTTGTATTTACTCCTTCCTGTCCTTTTGGAATGCGTCTGGGTTGACGCGCTCAAACATCGCACAGAGTTCACCGGTTTTTTGTTTTGTCACTTATTTTCCTTTCTCATTCACACCATCTTGTTATGTTTTTCTTCTTTTTACAAATAAATGAGTCGTTCTTACCAGATGAAATTACCATTAAACAAAAAAACACTTAAATCTACTGTTACTCAGCGCAGCGGTCAAAAATCCGTGTGACTTCAAACCAAAAAGAAGCCGTCTTAATGTCAACTCCCTGTTATATACCAGCTGATACCATCACTGCCTCAACCACCTGATTGTCAAAAGGGAGTGGCGTACACTACACGTGCCGACAACAAATAATCAACATAATATTTTGTCTATTTCCATTTTCAATACTTTTTTTACACATATCATTTTGGCTCCAACAAAGTTCTTAAATTGGTAAGTAATTTAATCCTCATGTTAATTGACAGTGTTTTTTATATGTCAATAGTCACATATTGTCATAACCTTTTTGTGTGAAATTATTAATAAATATTATATATTTGGTTCAGTTTCTTTCTTTTTTTTTTTACACTTAAATGTGACATGGGCCATTAGTTTAAGAAGGGGACAATATGAAATGGGGCTGGTGGATGAAGAGAAAATCAAATATCAGGATATTTTTTTATCAAATACCACTAGCGATATTGTGGGGTTGACTATTGGTGCTTTACACAATAAGATTTTGACAAATAATCATCGGTTGTGTGGATATAATGACTAGGAGCTAGAACAATCTGGAAAGCCTTTAAAACCAGGAAAAGACACTGATGCCATTTTACAATATCCAAAATCTAAGATAATATCTAGTCGATATTGATATATTGCCCAGCCCTACTGTTAAACTCTTAAAGTTCTTTGAAGGATTGTATCTTGGGAAATATCATTGGAAGTCCTAGCTAGCTTTGCATTGCTAAACCTGGCATTTCTTTTCTATATTCGCTGATTTGTTTTGTCTGAAAATAGGGAAGAAATGCACATTTAAAATTTCCTTATGTCAAAAGTGATGTCTGTTATGTTCTTCATGGAATCTCAACCCCTTTTTTTTATGTTAATTTTTATTTTATTTGATTAATATATTGCTGATTTTGTCAACATGACCAAAAGCGATTCAGTTGAGAGGCAGCATCCATTTGTGTCAATATGTCTGGTAGATGTCTTCGTGTGTCCCTCTGAACCACACGCTGCCCAGCACAACCAGCCTGCTTCTTATTGACTCAAACGGCTAACAGACTACAGACACAAAGTTTACATGCACACAGAAAACAAGTTACTCAGATAAATAATGTTTCAAAGATAATCAGACATGCTGTTGATCCACTTTGTTGTTTTCTTCTGTTCCTCTGCAGACTTGTGTCTCTACCGGAGCTGCTATCAGTGAGGGTCTCATCTGAAGACTGTGCAAAAGACTCCTGACGTTTGGATGCTGAAATGGAATTTTTGTTTTCTTTTAACTTGTTTACAGTGAGGTCATCTGCCCATTCTTTCCTGAATATTATAATGAAACAGCGAACATTACATCTGCTGCTTATTGGGAAGCTTGATTAAACTGACGTAGTAGGTTTCATTAAAGGACAGGGTCTGGAGAAATGCCCATTTATTAAAAAAAAACTAAACTCCATTGACAAAAAATTACTTTATTTAAAATTAAGCTAAAATGCAGCATTAGTTTATGTATGTGTTCACAGCATTGATCGTCTCCATTTGTCAAACATTTTGATCATATTTAATGAAAACACTGACATCAGATGCACACTGCGACCTCTCACTTCCTGTGGTGGTTTCTGTTATTTTGTCTAAAACTTCAGTGAAGTCTGGTCTCATGTCAGATATTTAAATTAGCTGACGGTTAGGATTGTATTGCACATGCTTACCTGTCTTGTGGTGTATTTCCTCATTATATCTAGTAAACAACATCATTGCTCAGTGAGGGCTTTATGTACTGACTGACTGCATCAGCACCTATATGTGTGAGAGAGAGAAAATGGTCATGTCACCCATCCCCATCAGCCGCTGGACAATTCTATATATGTGTAGCCTCTCTCCACTTCTTTGACTAGAAACTTGGTGCAGTTATTTGTGATGTACCTGACTTCATGGTCAATGTGCTCCTTTTGATTTCCTCTGTAATCTCACTGTTTATACCTATGGTGCCTTGAATTTGCTAGTCAGGTCAAATTTGGCTCACAGCTGATCAGCTGTTATAATATTGTTTTGATTTGGCAGTCCAAATGCATTATTAATGGTATATGGTCTCAATAATTTTATTTCTTCAGTATGTTGGGTGTAATTATGGATAAGGGATGATAAATGTAATCCCCCCCCCCCCCCCCCCCCACACCAACAAAAATATGATCCAATTCCCTTGTGATTATTTGGAAGAACACATTTAGTGTTTTTGACAGTTTTTCTGTAGGCCATTTATTTGAATGAAATCACGATTTAAAAGGGAACTGAAGATTGAATTTTTGAACAGGTGCCATTCATGTTAAAGGAGCAAAGTTATTTCATAATGTTTCGGGTGTGTTGCAGTTTCTAAACTGGTGAACAGGGTTTGATTTCTGTTGAGAATTAATCACACTTAATGGCCGTGTTGCTAAATTCAGTCACAGGCCTTTGTGAGGTTTAATTGTGCCTGTGATTGTAAGTGGAATGTGAAAAATAACGAGTTTAGAAGCATTTAGGAACATTTGTACAGCTACACAGCTGAATATTGTAACTCGGTTAAAATCTTTGCCCTGAAACCAAAGGTCTAAAGTAATTTTGTAAATTTAACTAGGACCCTCTTTTTAATTGTACTACCTCATTTTCTTCTCTGAGCCATAGTTGAATTTTTTCATTCCTCAGTCAGAGACGACCTGGCAGATTTCAAGGCAACAGCTTTTTATTTAATGTCATCACAGTGATTGTTTGGCTAGTGCAGTTTTCCTTGGATTGTGAATGTATCACATTGGTTTGTAATCTGTGACCCAGCTTTTTTGTTACTTTCTGTGTTTGCTGATACATTGTGAGAAATGGTTTTACATTCATAAAGATGTTTACACAACTTTAGCTCAACATAGTTCATAATGTACTTTGGTTGATTTCTTTAACTTCTGTGAAAAATGTACCTCAGCTCCCCACTTTTTTTTTTTCCATTAATGTATTCGTATGTGATTGTGCAGGGTAGAGATGATCATCTTGAACTGGAGATGAGCTAATGGTAGTGCTAATATTGAGATATCTGCCCCCACACTGTTCTTTATTCTGATTTCTGAGGAATTGCTTTTATTTTACTTTAATTTAAAGGAATGTACTTAAAGAGGTTTAAGCAAACCTTCAAAATATTCCACTCCAATGTAGCTGCATCTGCAGGGCTTCCTTTGGTGTTGGAATAATGTACCTGTAAATGTGTGCAGGAACACTAAACTCTAATGACTCGTAGGTCACTTGTGTTACATGCAACACTTTTCTATGCAACTCTGCCTCCCTGATACACTGTGGAACAATCCAGCTGATTGTGTTTTAGTCCTCTGCTTCTCATCCTGACAGAAACTCTACTAAACAACTGGACCTTGTTATGTTCAGATGACTTGACCCTTCATTTCAACAAAGTCACAGTCCTGGTTGTACAAGATACTAAAGCAGTTAGCTTGAATGAAAACATTTTTTGTTTTATTGCTGACTTTGTACATATCGGAGATCGGTTTCAATAAAGGTTGGTAATACCTCAAATCTGTGTAAATTATTACATTTTTTATGACAATAGGAGATGTGGGAAGGTGTCGGAGGAGAGAAATCCTAGTCTGGGCCAGAATAAGAGTCAGGACCTCCTCACCAACACCTTAACTTCCGTACAGTTGAGTAGCTGTTGTAGTCGAAAGGTTCGAAAGAATTCACTGGAGACGATCAGAGTCCGATCAATAGAGTTTATTCTTCAAATTCTTATTCTTATTCTCTGCCTCTTTTAGTGATAATGGTACGTGTATTAAATGTAGTTTATACGCAGGGTTGGAGGTGAATTTTAGAGGGATAGATGAGCGGCTCCGCACCATGGTTAGTCAGCGGTTAGCAACTATAGCTGTTAGCAAGCTCCCTGTAGCCAGTGCGGGCCGACCAGTGGTATCTCCTGTTAGCTGTCCCCTGGCGGGGCCCGAGCAGCCAAGAGACTGGGTTACTGTCTGCTCGCTTTACTGTTTTTTTTAGAGCAGTTTGCAAAGTTAGTGTGGCCTTGGATCTATATTTAGTGTTATCAGAAGCCCACGGTTAGGGTTACCACCAACCGCTTGCTGTTTCTAACAGCTTCTCCCCACTCAGTGACACACCAGCTGAGAAGCCAACTCTGGTTATCGGTAGCTCAATTTTGAGATACATTCATTTTGAGACACCAGCGACGACAGTCACGTGCATTCCGGGGGCCACATTTGAAACTGCTGGCTGCTAAGGTTGTTATTCACGTCGGTGGTAATGACACACGATTGCGTCAATCGGAGTGTACTAAAGTTAATGTGGAGTCAGTGTGTACATTTGCAAAAACAATGTCGGACTCCGTAGTTTTCTCTGGTCCTCTGCCAAATCATTTGAATGATGACATGTTTAGCCGCATGTCATCATTCCGTCGCTGGCTCTCATGGTGGTGTCCAGATAATGATGTGGGCTTCGTAGACAATTGGTGGACTTTCTGCGGAAGACCTGGTCTGATTAGGAGTGACGGCATCCATCCTACTTTGGATGGAGCAGATCTCATATCCAATAATATTACAAAGTTTATTAGTGGACCTAATCCATGACAACCCAGAGTTGAGACCAGGAGAAAAAGTTGCAGTCTTACACACTTCTCTGTGCTTCTTGCCGGGCAGTCACCCACTCAAATCCCCATAGTGACTGTGTCTGCCCCACGACCACTGAAACTAATCAAGTCTATGGTTAACAGAAGAGGAGTTATACATGAAAACCTAATTAAAATAAACACCACCGCTGCAAAAGTGCAACTATATCGAAAAATTAAATGTGGGCTCTTAAACATCAGATCTTTATCAACGAAAGCTGGATTGGTAAATGATTTAATATCAGATAATAAGATTTATTTATTTTGTCTCACTGAAACCTGGCTGAGACATGAAGAATATGTCAGTCTAAATTAATCCACTCCACCTGGTCATATTAATACTCACATTCCTCGAGGTACTGGCCGAGGAGGTGGAGTTGCAGCCATATTCGACTCAAACCTCTAGATAAATCCTAAACCTAAACTAAACTATAACTCTTTTGAAAGCCTTGTTCTTACGCTCTCAAACCCAACATGGAAAACAATAAAGCCAGTTTTATTTGTTACTGTGTACCGCCCTCCTGGTCCATATTCTGAATTTCTATCTGAATTCTCAGAATTTTTATCAAGTTTAGTCCTTAAAACAGATAAAGTAATTATTGTAGGTGACTTTAATATTCATGTGGATGTTGATAGTGACAGCCTTAATAATGCATTTATCTCAATATTAGATTCAATTTGGTTCAGTCAAAATGTACATGAACCAACTCACTGTTTAAACCACACTCTGGACCTTGTTCTGGGATATGGTGTTGAAATTGAAAGTTTATCAGTGTGTCCACATAATCCTCTTTTATCAGACCATTTTTTAATAACTTTTGAAGTCCTGTTACTGGACTACAAGCCAGTAGGCAAAATATCCTATGCTCGATGTTTACCTGAAAGTGCTGTGACTTAATTTAAGGAAGTGATTCCATCAGCACTTAATTCAATACCAGGACTCAATATCAATATAACGGAGGACTCCAATGCTAACTTTAGTCCCTCCCAAATTAATCATCTTGTTGATAGCGCTGCAGCCTCACTGCGAATAACACTCGACTCTGTCGCTCCTCTAAAGAAGAAGATCATAAAACAGAAAAAGAAAGCTCCATGGCTTAATTTACAAATCCGCAAACTAAAACAAAAGTCGAGAAATCTTGAAAGTAAATGGCGTTCCATTAAATTGGAAGAATCTCGTTTAGTCTGGTCAGATCATCTTAAAACGTATAAGAAGGCTCTCCGTAATGCCAGAGCAGCTTATTACTCTTCCTTAATAGAAGAAAATAAGAACAACCCCAGGTTTCTTTTCAGCACTGTAGCCAGGCTGACAGAGAGCCACAGCTCTACAGAGCCTTCTATTCCTATATCTCTCAGTAGTGATGACTTCATGAGCTTCTTTAACGATAAAATTATAATTATTAGAGACAAAATTAATCTCCTCCTGCCCTCAATTGGTAATGACTTAACTTCAACCTCCGGAATTTTAAAAACATTAGTAACTCCTGAAATATATCTAGACTGTTTTACTCCAATCAACCTTAACCAACTAACTTCAACAATCTCATCGTCTAAGCCATCAACCTGTCTTTTAGACCCGATTCCAACTAAACTGTTTAAAGAAGTTTTACCCTTAATTAACACCTCGTTATTAAATATGATCAACCTGTCTCTGTATCTGGCTACGTACCACAATCCTTTAAAGTAGCTGTAATAAAACAACTTCTTAAAAAGCCTAATCTTGATCCAGAGGTTTTAGCCAACTATAGGCCGATATCTAACCTACCCTTTCTCGCTAAGATCCTTGAGAAAGCAGTTGCAAAACAGTTATGTGATTTTTTTACATAATAATAGTTTATTTGAGGTTTTTCAATCTGGATTTAGAGTTCATCATAGCACAGAGACGGCACTGGTGAAAGTTACCAATGACCTTCTATTGGCATCAGACAAAGGACTTGTCTCTGTTCTTGTCTTGTTAGACCTCAGTGCTGCTTTCGACACTGTTGATCATGACATTCTACTACAGAGACTGGAACATTGTGTTGGCATAAAAGGAACCGTACTAAGCTGGTTCAAGTCCTATTTATCTGAGCGATCTCAATTTGTATGTGTTAACGATAAATCCTCCATGACAGCCAAAGTCAGTCTTGGAGTTCCGCAGGGTTCTGTACTTGGACCGATTCTATTCACCTTATATATGCTTCCTTTGGGCAATATTATAAGGAACCACTCAATAAACTTTCATTGTTATACAGATGATACCCAATTATATCTATCAATTAAACCAGACGAAACCAATCAATTGGCTAAACTTCAAGCATGCCTTAAGGACATAAAAACTTGGCTGTCTAGCAACTTTTTGATGTTAAACACAGACAAAACTGAAGTTATTATACTTGGCCCTAAACGCCTCCGAAATGCATTTTCTAATGACATAGAAGCTTTGGATGGCATTCATTTGGCCTCCAGCACCATTGTAAGGAATCTTGGCGTCATCTTTGATCAAGATCTGTCGTTTAACTCCCACATAAAACAAATCTCAAGGACTACCTTCTTTCATCAACGTAACATTGCAAAAATAAAACACATCCTGTCTCAAAATGATGCAGAAAAACTAGTCCATGCATTTGTTACTTCAAGGCTGGATTACTGCAACTCATTGTTATCAGGTTGTCCCAAAAAGTCGCTTAAGACTCTTCAGTTGATCCAAAATGCAGCGGCATGTGTATTGACAAGAACAAGGAAACGGGATCATATTACTCCTGTATTAGCTGCTCTGCACTGGCTCCCGGTAAAATACAGAATAGAATTCAAAATCCTTCTCCTGACTTACAAAGCAATTAATGGTCAGGCTCCAGCATATCTTAAAGATCTCATAGTACCTTATAAACCAACTAGAGCATTGCGCTCCCAGACTGCAGGGTTACTTGTAGTTCCTAGAGTCCCTAAGAGTACAATGGGAGCCAGAACCTTCAGCTATCAAGCTCCTCTCCAGTGGAACCAGCTTCCAGTTTGTGTTCGGGAGGCAGACACACTCTTCACATTTAAGAGTAGGCTAAAGACTTTCCTTTTTGATAAAGCTTATAGTTAGGGCTAGCTCAGGTTTGCCCTGGATCAGCCCCTAGTTATGCTGCTATAGGCTTAGACTGCCGGGGGACACCTCCCTGCTCTCTTCCTTCTCTTCCTCTCTCCTCCCCTCCCTTTCTCTTCTTCTCCCTCTCTATCTGTATGATTTTATGTAAATGTATGTTACTAACTCATCATCCGGGGTATCATCCCCGGAGTTTCTGTGTCTCATGTGGCAGGTTGCCACTGATAAAGTTTACGTCAGGTTCAGGAATCGTGGCTGTGCCTGCTGCCTTGGTCCTGCTGGACACCGGGAAGCCTTTTTGACATTTTCCTGGATTCATCCAAACCTTCTCTTTTTCAACACAACATAATTTTCTGTCAAATGTTTTATTTGTACGATGTTGTTTATCCTGTACACACAACATCTATTGCACGTCTGTCCGTCCTGGGAGAGGGATCCCTCCTCAGTTGCTCTCCCTGAGGTTATTTCCATTTTTCCACCTTTAATTATGGGGTTTCTTTTAGGAAGTTTTTCCTTGTGCGATGCGAGGGTCTAAGGACAGAGGGTTTCGTAACCTGTACAGTCTGTAAAGCACACTGAGACGAATGTATAATTTGTGATATTGGGCTATATAAATAAATTTTATTTTATTTTATTTTATTTGATCCATCCCTATATGACAAGCTGCACAGGTCGGTCTCACACTCTGAAACATCACCCTGACAGAATGTCTCTCAGTTGAGTTCAATACATATCACACCAGTCTTACAGACAAGCACAACATTAAACCCATCCTGTGTTTATCATATTATTAATCATCATTTATAAGTAGAATAATGAAATAAAAGTATTATTACCATATGTTATTATTCTATTTACTTTAAGTTTCATTGCATAAATTAAATGTAATAAGAGCTTATACATTTCTTAATAGTTTTGTTAATAGATCACAGTGAAATCGTCTACATGGGTCATACTGTTGGCCTTGGACAGTATGTTACTTTTAGGACATGATATCGACCACATTCTTGTTATTATGGAGTGAATGAGTTTTTTTCATCATGTTCTGTGCAGCTTGAGCTCTGACTTGTCTCTGTTTTTGGAACAGAATAGAATCTGGAGTTGACAAGCCGTGATCTGTGTAATTATTCACCAACAATAGCGTACTCATCCTCTCTCAGACTTTCCCAGCTCTGAAAGGATGCACAGTTGGAATGTGACAGGCCACACATTGTCTGGCAATCAGCATGCAAAAGCAGAAACACTCTGTTTGTATATGTGCAGTGCAGATGTGGTAGCACAGCGTACAGGGCTGTAACACAGGAAGCAAGAACAATTCACACTTCCTTTGTCATGAGCCCTCTCCCTGCCTGTCCACACTTGTCAGATCATCTGCAAGCCTACATCGGAAATCCTGCCTGCCTGCCTGCCTGCCTGCCTGCCTGCCTGCCTGCCTGCCTGCCTGCCTACCTGTCTGCTTTCAACTCTGACTCCTGATCTGTGATCTGTTACTACTACTCTGATCTCCAGCCCCAGTAAACCCGACTTGCCTTCCGCCTTACGACTACGAGTTTAGAATATCCCTGAACTGTACTACTGCTGTGCCTCCTTCAGTGCCTTCGAAGAGGAGATGTTAAAGGTCTTTGACTTAGGTTCAACAACAACCGAAGCATCACAGGCACTGCTGACCACCCGCCAGGGCCATCGGACGGTGGCAGACTTCTCCATAGACTTTCGTACCCTGGCAAGTCGCAGCTCGTGGAACTCCGAGGCACTGGTGCACGCCTTCCTCCACAGCCTGGCGGACTACATTAAAGACGAGCTCGTCTCTCATGAGCAGCCCAAGACACTTGATGACGCCATTGCCCTTGCCGTTCGCATTGATCGGCGTATCCAGACCCGCAGAAGAGAGAGAGGGCGTCTGAGTCAACCAGCCATCCGCATTCGGGGGGAGTCCTCCACGTTCCACCCCCCGCCTGTCAAGCCCGTCAAAAGCCGCAGCTCACCAGGTGTAGGGGAGATCCGGGTGAGCTCAATACATCTTCAGTCTCCCCCCATCTGAAAACCCCTGCTTCAGCTCCGCCTTCGACTTTCCGACACAACTCACACCCTGGCCGCCCTAGTGGATTCTGGAGCCGAAACAAACATAATGGACACAGACCTCGCGCGCCAACTGGGCGTGAGCCGTCAACAACTCACTCCACCCGTTCCTGCACGAGCCCTGGATGGACACCGTCTCGGCACCATCACTCACATCACGGCCCCTGTGACAATTCTGCTGTCAGGAAACCACTAGGAGTCCATCCAGTTCCATTTCCTACCCTCACCCGGCCAACCACTCATCCTTGGATTTCCGTGGCTCCATCTTCATAACCCCCAACTGGACTGGGAAACAGGCACAATACGCGAGTGGGGGAGGGGCTGCCATCGGACCTGCCTAAAGGGAGCCATCTTGCCAATCGACCGGGGAGCTTCCAGCACCGCCCCCGACATATCCAATGTTCCTGCCTGTTATCACAACTTGAGAGAGGTGTTCAACAAGTCCAAGGCCACGTCTCTGCCACCACACAGACCATATGACTGCGCCATCGACCTTCTGCCTGGCACCACACCCCCGAAGGGCCGTCTCTACTCGCTGTCAGCCCCAGAAAGAAAAGCCATGGAGGACTACATAAACGACTCACTGGCCACCGGCATAATCCGTCCATCATCTTCCCCCGCGGGAGCGGGATTCTTCTTTGTCGGAAAGAAGGATGGCTCTCTCCGTCCGTGCATCGATTACCGGGGCTTGAACGACATTACAGTGAAGAATCGTTATCCTCTACCCCTACTCTCCTCTGCCTTTGAACTGCTGCAAGGGGCCACAGTGTTCACCAAGCTAGACCTGCGGAATGCCTACCATCTGGTGCGGATGAGAGAGGGTGACGAGTGGAAGACTGCGTTCAACACTCCAACAGGACACTACGAATATCTCGTCATCCCGTTCGGTCTCACCAATGCCCTGGGAGTGTTCCAGGCGCTGGTAAACGACATCCTCAGAGACATGCTCAATAAGTTTGTTTTCGTTTACCTTGACGACATTTTGATCTTTTCAAAAACTCAGACAGAATACACTCACCATGTCCAGTTGGTGCTACGCCGGTTGCTGGAGAACTCTCTCTTCGTGAAGGCAGAGAAGTGCGAGTTCCACGCCAAGTCTGTCTCATTCCTGGGTTATGTGGTGACCGAAGGCAGCGTTCAAATGGATCCTGCAAAGGTGTCTGCTGTGGTGTCGTGGCCGGTTCCAGAGACCCGTAAGAAACTGCAGCAGTTCCTGGGGTTCGCCAACTTTTATAGGAGATTCATCCGGGGTTACAGCACAGTGGCAGCACCACTCACTGCGCTGACCAGCGTGAAACAGCCGTTTCAGTGGACAGCAGCCGCTGACAGAGCCTTCAAGACCCTCAAAGCTCGTTTCACCTCAGGCCCTATTCTCCAAATGCCTGACGCTGGACGGCAGTTTGTGGTGGAGGTGGATGCTTCGGATGTAGGAGTTGGAGCGGTGCTTTCCCAACGAGCAGCAGAGGATGGCAAGATGCACCCCTGTGCCTTTTACTCCCGTAGACTGACTCCAGCAGAATGCAACTACGACATCGGCAACCGCAAGCTACTGGCCGTCAAGCTCGCCCTCGAGGAGTGGCGTCACTGGTTGGAGGGGTCTAAAGTTCCGTTTGTGGTCTGGACAGACCATAAAAACCTGGAGTATATCCAGACAGCCAGGAGGCTGAACTCCCACCAGCGTCGGTGGTCATTATTATTATTATTATTCATCCGTTTTAACTTCACGCTCTCCTACCGTCCTGGCTCCCGCAATATCAAGCCCGACGCACTCTCCAGGATGTTTCAGAAGGATGAGGCATCCAATGAGGAGTCGACAACCATCCTCCCAAGCCCCTGTGTTGTTGCTGCCTTGACCTGGGACATTGAGGAGCAGGTCAGAGAAGCCATCCGGAACCAGCCGGGCCCCAGTGCATGCCCCTCTAACCGTCTCTTTGTCCCAGCAGATCTGAGGTCTCAGGTGATTCAGTGGGGGCACGACTCTCGCCTGGCCTGTCACCCCGGAATCACACGCACCCTCCATCTGCTCTCCCAACGTTTCTGGTGGCCGTTGATGAGAAAAGATATCCAGGAGTTTGTTAGAGCTTGCCCCACTTGCAACCAGCACAAGACCCCCAGTCAACCCCCAGCTGGGTTACTCCAGCCTCTGCCAGTGCCCATGCGACCCTGGTCCCATATCTCCCTGGACTTCGTTACGGGCCTTCCGCTATCTGAAGGAAACACTGTCGTCCTCACCATCGTTGACCGCTTCAGTAAAATGACCCACTTCGTGCCCCTCCCAAAGCTGCCAACTGCAAAGGAGACCGCCCGGGTGGTCTCGGAACATGTGTTTCGAGTCCATGGTCTGCCCAGGGATATTGTGTCAGACCGAGGCCTCAATTCTCTGCGGCCTTCTGGAAGGAATTCTGCAACCTTCTTGGGGCCACCGCCAGTCTGTCATTGGGATTCCACCCACAGTCGAATGGTCAAACGGAGTGCATGAACCAGGAGCTGGAGAAGGCACTGAGGTGTGTGACCTCACGCAACCCCCATGCTTGGGCCCAACATCTTCTCTGGGTAGAATATGCCCACAACTCACTCACCAGTTCTGCCACCGGACTCTCCCCCTTTCAATGTGTTTATGGATATCAACCACCTCTGTTTACCAGTCAGGAGGGAGATGCTACCTGTCCCTCTGCGCTCGCCTATGCCCGCCGCTGCCGCCGCACATGGGCCCAGGCTCGCGCCACACTCCTGAAGTCCAGTGCAAGCTATGCTATCGGAGCTAACCGGAGGAGGACCCCAGCACCAGTTTACCATGTCGGACAGAAGGTCTGGTTGTCGGCTCGAGATATACCACTGCGGGTGGAGTCGCGGAAACTGGCGCCTCGCTTCATTGGACCCTTTCCCATACAGAGGGTCATCAGCCCTACGGCAGTCCGACTACTGCTACCCAAGACCATGAAGGTACATCCCACCTTCCACGTCTCCAAGCTCAGACCTGTACATGAGAGCCCACTGGTCCCAGCAGCACCACCGCCTCCTCCGCGCTTCCTCGACGGTGGCCCCATCTACACGGTCCGGCGACTGCTCCGGTGTCTAGTCCTGACCCTGAACCTGGTTCTGAGCTGGGGCTCTCGGATGTCGAGTCTTCTGATGGAGACGGTGCCGCTGACCCTCCGCCGGCTTCCCCTCCTCCCGCCCGGCTTGGTGGTGTTTCTTGGGGACTTCTGGAGCCGTCCCTTGGGGGGGGGGGGTCCTGTCATGAGCCCTCTCCCTGCCTGTCCACACTTGTCAGATCATCTGCAAGCCTACATCGGAAATCCTGCCTGCCTACCTGCCTGCCTGCCTGCCTGCCTGCCTGCCTGCCTGCCTGCCTGCCTGCCTGCCTGCCTGCCTGCCTGCCTGTCTGCTTTCAACTCTGACTCCTGATCTGTGATCTGTTACTACTACTCTGATCTCCAGCCCCGGTAAACCCGACTTGCCTTCCGCCTTACGACTACGAGTTTAGAATATCCCTGAACTGTACTACTGCCGTGCCTCATTCGGCCCTGTTGTGTGTGTGTTTTCAATAAAACCTTGATCTCGAAATTGCGCTCCTGGGTCCTCGTCTGTCTGTCCTGACATCCTTTGCAGTCGGTGTGACAGAAGCTTTCTGCAGACGCTGAAAGCAGCTCAGCCCAAATGTCATCCTGTACTGTTGTGCGAGAAATTAAGCATTTTTGACATCCTTCATTCATCTTCTTTTTTTAAGTTTGATCACATCATCAGTTCTGTCACATGGATGCTGTATTTATACTATGTTGTTTATCCTGTACACACGACATCTACTGCACGTCTGTCCGTCCTGGGAGAGGGATCCCTCCTCAGTCTCTTTCTGAGGTTTCTAACATTTTCCCCCTATAATTGTGGGGTTTCTTTTAGGCAGTTTTTCCTTATGTGGTGCGAGGGTCCAAGGATAGAGGGTGTCGTATGTACAGTCTTTAAAGCAAACTGAGACAAATGTGTCATTTGTGATATTGGGCTGTATAAATACATTTGATTAGAAATAAATTTGATGATTTGATTTTCTCTGGCAAACCGAAGTGTTGTGACTGTTATGTAAATACAATACAACGTACAACAAAAAGTGGTGTTCATCCTATTACATTATTCCCTCTATGAGACACGTCAGTGTCCATAGCATAGTGACTAACTGGGCTGAACCCTCCCTCTACCTAGTCATCCATCAAGTCTTGAGTTAATCATCAATATTTGTAGCATTAGTATGAGCTGGATGAGATTATCTTCATTTCTCTTAATAGTATTCAACTGCCTTGAACGAGATCTCACTGAAGACAGCTGAAGATCTAGGTGATCAAGCTATCGTCACTAATAAGAAACGCTGAGTTACTGTCTCAGTGTATGAATGTGACTAGACTGTCACAAATAGTGAATTCCATAGCTACAACTAACATTCCAATAACAAAAACATGAGAGCAAAAGTAGCAAATATAAATCAAATTATTACCTCAGCCAGACTCCATATGAGTCAAAGAGAGGAGTCTGGCCTCACTGACCAGCAGTAGATTAACGAAACATGTGTTCAGAGTAATAAAAACAAATAAACATTGATAATGCATGTTTTAATTAATTAATTAGTTTTTATTTCACTATCTTTATCTAACTAGTGATGGATACTTTCAGTGTGAGTGTTTTAAATGTGAATGGAGCCAGAGTCTTAAAAAAAGTGGACACATATATGAAACTGCTAAAATGAAACATGTTGATGTACTTTTTTTACAAGAAATGCACAGTGATAGTTTTAATGAGATAGACTGGAGAGAGTGGGAAGGGGAAGTCATTTTAAGTCACAACACTTCTCTCAGTGGAGGAGTGGGCTTCCCGCTTCTCCAAGTCTTTTACTCCAGTCTCACTGGAGGTCGAGCATTTCATCGAGGGGAGGTTGCTTTTAGTTAAAGCACCGTTTGACCTGTTTATACAAAAAGTTAATGATGTTTTAAATGGCTGTGCCTTGGAGGACTTTTTATTCCTGGGAGGGGATTTTAACTGTACAGAAAATGCATCTTTAGATCGCAACCACGCAGAGCATCCCAGAATGCTCTGAGGACACTGGTCCACTCCCATGGTCTGGTGGATGTGTGGAGGAGCATGGACGCAGATGCTAGACAATACACATGGTCCCACATAAGAGAGAGTAGGATTAAAATGTCCGGCATTATCCTGGCTGGTTTTACAGATCATTCCTTTATGTAATGTTTTTATTAGGGCTGTAGAATTAGCGCATGAATTCCAATTAATTAATCACAGAAAAAATAACACAACAAAAAAATGTATCGATTAATCGCGCTCTTAGATGCCCCTTGACGCTTTACGTCACCGACGCGGCGCGGCCACAGCATCCTCGTCAACATGATGGAAGCGGATGAGAAAACGTTACTTGGCCCAGTGAATGGAAAGTTTACATTTAATAAACTCCCGGATGTAACTGTTGATGCTCCGTTCTGTGTGATTCCTGCAGCAAAGAATGTTCGAACCATCGCATGGCTTCATACTGAGATTTCACCTCAACGCAAAGCACTTAGCAGCTCGGAGCTAGCACCGCCGCTGATGCTAAAGTGAGGGACCTGTCTCGTCATCTCTCGATCAGGCGTTCAGACGCAGAATGAGTCGGTCTACCTGAGACACATTAACAACTCCATCAGGAAATGTATCACAATGGACTGCAGGTGGTAGAGGACGGGGTTAACGGAGGCTTTACAGATGGCGTCAAATGACACAACTTTTAAAGATATTGTTTATTGCGCAATGAAAGATGTTATGCTCGATTTGAAATTGTACTTTATGTCAAACTGATGGTCTGTGTGTCTAAGATAATTGTAGCAAACAAGATATTGGAGAAATAGTATTGAAATAAAAGACATGTTGACCTTTAAGTTTATAATGTCTACTCATTGATTCACTCATCTTCCAAAATCCATTTGAATATTTTGAAATGCTTCTCACAGCAAATATTGATAGATGCGATTAATTTAGATTAATTAATCACAAATCTTGTAATTAATTAGATTATTTTTTTTAATCGCTTGACAGCCCTATTTTTATTAGAAATAATAATAAAATAATGCATATTGGCATTTTAATTCAGTTTTAACATTTAATAAAAAGTTCAGGAAGGTGCTTGTGTAATTCTGGAGTCTTTTTAGACAGAGGAAGGTGATTTTAGCAGTCTTATGCAGTGGTGGGACGTTGGTAAAATGGAGATTAAAGTTAAATGTTAACAGCACACCCTCAATGTTACACAATAAATCACCAGATCTATGAAAGAACTGGAGGGTGATATAGTGGAACTACAAAAAAATCAGTGAGTCCACAAGAGATCAAGGATATATTGAAATCCTCAAAGTTAAGAAAATGGCTTTAGCCAACCTGCTAGACCAGGGGTCGGCAACCTGCGGCTCAGGAGCCACATGCGGCTCTTTAACCCCTCTGCAGTGGCTCCCTGGAGCTTTGACAAAAAAAAGCATGGAAATAAATAACATTATTTGTATGTATTTTTTTGTTGCACAGTGAACAATCTTTCAAACGGAACACCTCTTATCTTGGAGTTCGAGATGATATTGTGACACTGAAATACATTTAATTGACTTTTTACATTTCGTCCACTAAAATATGCGTCACATTCTACTGCGTTTACGGGCACGGCACCTTTCCCTGCAAGTGGCTATTCTTGAGTTTCCGACCCCCTGGTTAACAATGGATACAACTAAAAAAAAGTTTAATTCTGCGTGGACAGATACATTTGCTTTTACTGCCAACGATGCTGGTTTACCTGTCTGCTTGATATGTGGCGAGAAATTAGCTAACAACAAAAAATGTAATGTCAAAAGACATTTTTCAAGAACAGAACAGAACAGCATTTGCCGAAAAGTACCGAGCTGGAGATGCGCGAAAAAAAAGCGATTTCTGAACTTCTTCTGAAAGCGGAGCAGAGCAAATATTCTTTCAAGAAATGGATGAAGTCTTCAAACTCATCTACTGCTGCTACTTTTGTGGCCGCTCAGGAGATAGTACGGCGTGGAAAGCCGTTCACAGATGGAGAATACATGAAAGAAGCATTCTTAAAAATATCAGAGCATCTATTTTCGGACTAACAAAGATGAAATTGTTCAGAACATTTGAGATATGTCTCTCTCTGCAAAGACCGTCAAGGACAGGACCATTTAAATGTCAACACACATCACCAAACAGCAAATTGAGGACATCAATTCAGCTGAAGCATATTCAATCGCCTGTGATGAGTCAAGTGATGTAAATGATGTTGAACAGACAGCGCTGTTATGCAGGTATGTGAACTCTGATGTGGTGCAGGAAGAAATAATTGAGTTGATACCGCTAAGAGTTTGGTGTTGTCCTAATAACAATATAATCTCAACAGTTTCCTTTGTATTTCTGTCATTTCATAAATGCAACAAATATAGTATAACTATATATAGTATATACAACTTAAGCTGTGTTGTGAAATATGTGTTGCGGCTCCAGACACATTTCATTTGGTGGAAGAGGTGGCAAAATGGCTCTTTTGATAGTAAAGGTTCTTCTTCGGCCTGGAGAAAAACAACGGACAGAAGAGGGTAATCCACTCACTTCTCTCAGACACAGGGCATGAAATAACTGAACCAAGAAGGCGAGCTATGAGTTTGTATTCTTCCCTCTACTCCAGTGAGTATGAGGGAGATGAAACACTCCTCGTAGGGTTCTGTGATGCACTACCTCAGGTCTCAGAGAAGACCAACTCACAATATATATATATATATATATATATATATATATATATATATATATATATATATATATATATATATATATATATATATATATTAAACAGTATATATATTATATATATATTATATATTATATATTATATATATATATTACATATTATATATTATATATTATATATTATATTAAATATATCTATATATCTATATATGAACTGCAAAACAGCTAAGAATGTATTGTCCATTGTTGTAACTTCTTCCTGAGTGTTTCAGTGCAGACGACTCCCTGCTGCTGACAACAAAAACAGAAACATCTCAACATCTCAAAAGATATTCAACAGTGCCACCTAGGGGTGAAATATCTTTACTACAATACATGCATTTACTGTGGTCTAAACTTTAAACGTAATAAATGAATTCAAAGCAAAGCATATTTGCTATTCTCTCTATGTATTAAAAGAGGAGGAGTTTGTTTTTCTACAGTTATAAACCAATTATACTGGGTGGGTTTTGAAGGATGATTTTGATATTTTTTAGACTGTCATCATTAGATTTAACAATTCTTTTGTCAGAAGCTTTTAAATCAAGCTTTAACACAACAAAGGTATTACATATTTATCCACTGAAATTGTATCTGCTAGACAAGGCTTTGAAAAAGTGGACAGACATTTCAGTTTGGGGATGCATTTACAGAAAACTTAATTGAACAGTTAAATAACAATTATCCTGCTAATGGCACATCCAGAAGCACCTTTTGGTAAAGTATCTGCACACAGGTCTCAGGTCAGGTTAATTTATTGTATAACAATGCATCACATTTTAGATGCTCAGGTTTAAAAAAAATACTTATCTGCCCAAATGGAAATACTCAAGTAAAGTATAAGTACCACAAAATTATACTTAAGCCCAGTTCTTGGGTACATGTATTTCCACCATCAATCACTGCACAGTTCATCATCTGATGTGCATGTAAGATTCTACAAATTAAACATTTAACCTTGTAGTCACTGTTTCATTTCAAAATCAATCTGCTGAAATACAGAGAAAACAAATGCACCTGGCTGCACTGTTTTCATTACATTTGCATTATTTCTCCGCGTAGTCGCTTATATTCCAAACGTGTTTGCATTAACTCTTGGATTTGATATGTCTTTTATTATCATTAATGGTGAGAGTAGTAGGATGTTGTGTATTAGGATAAGTGAAGGAAGCTGCTCACTAGTGAATGTATTGATCTTATTCAACCACTAGGTGCAGACAAACACCATCATTGTTTCTGACAGGTGTCCTGGCATCAGCAGTTATGCAGTTATTCATGATATGTAGTTGGCTTACAAACACATATGTAGTTGGCTTACACACACACACACACACACACACACACACACACACACACACACACACACACACACGTAAGTCTCGTTTTAGACACTCTGTCTCTCAAGGCTGACCAGAGCTGTGTGGCCACAAAATCAAAACAGTGAACTGAAAGAGGCTAAAAGACTCCATAGAGCTGAGGAGAATATAAGGTACTTGGTGATAATTCTTGGTTTGTCACTATGAGAGACTTTCATAATACACATAGTCATCTGATCCATTGTTAATATCAAAATAAAGGCTAGATAAAAAAAGAAGAAGAAAAGGCTTAGTAAACCTGCTATACACTACCTACCGAGCACCAAACATCGCACAACCTGGCTCCACTGTGGAGAAAGTGGAGCATTTAGCAGCTAAACAACCATGCATTTTTCTCAGGTACTACACAAAAGCATAGCTCAAAGGAGAGACACAAAGAATGCTGATGTTGCTCTGTATCTGGATGGTAACCATAACCACTTAATCAGCCAGTATTATGGGGTTGATGATCATCTGTAATGTTCCTTTTCTGCCTCCTGCAGTTCAGAAAATGATTAATGTAGCTTTAATTATGAAATAAGTATTAAATCAAGATAATCGGGATAATGTTAAATGTTAAATAAAAAGAAACAAGATTAAATAAAAGAAAGGCAGGAAGTCTCAAAGATCTTTTCTGTAAAAAGGAAATCGACACTACATTATATTCAACTAAGCTCCATTTTGTCAGTCTCCCCAACAACTGTTGGCTAGCTAAGCAGCAGGTAAAGAGGTGGGTGGTGATGGTCTAGTGGTACAGATTCCAAACAGAACACTGGAAGTCTGTGAGTTCAACACCAGGGCTGCCACCATTGTGCCCCTCAGCAACGTACTTAACCCTGAGGTGCTCCAGGGAGACTGTCCCTGTAGGTAGTTCACTGTAAGTCACTCTGGATAAGAGTGTCTGATAAATTACCTGTAATAATAGTAATAATGTAATAATAAAGGGCATCCAGCACAAAGGGTTACTGGGAGTTTTTATTATTTTCCAGTAACTATTTACTTTGCAGTCCATGGCCTGTGACATCAGAACCTAGACTATATAAATGAATGGAGGTGGGCAGTTTAAATAAATACATCTTGTCCAGAGGAGGAGGAGAAGACGGGAGGGAGACAGCACGTAAGAAGGAGCACAGAAGGCAGTGGTGAGGGAGATGGACAGAAAAGACACCCAGCTGCTTTGCTCTTTGCTGCTGTGTATCATCACTCAGGTGAGACCAGATGAGACATATTTATATCCTCTCTTTAATATCATAGGTCATATCATTAGCCACAAAAGAAGTCTTTCTGTCAGGTGCATCAGAACTATACTTGAAGAAACTGTTACAGAATCTCAGTTCTGACATGGTTATATTATGGGTAGGGGATGTCCCTGTTGTTTTCATAATGACATAGATTATGATTATTGGAAATATTTGAAATTATTGAATTATTACAAAGCAAAGACCAGCCAATAATCATCTTATCATGGGGGAATCGCAGCAGTACGTGAGCAACGACAGGAGAGTTTCAATCTAGTTTCCAACACAGCTGGCCCCAAATCTAAAAATAAATGTTTTTGTTTATTAATGTTTTGCACATGTTGTGTTATTTGGAAGTATGTAAAAGCATATATAATGTTTTAGCTGATGTTTTGCTTTTTGTTTGGTATATGTGTGACCAGAAAATGCTTGTTACATTGTTGATGCTTGATATATAACAGTGTCTTGTAATCCCATGTGGGATGAGCCCAATGTTTGACATTGAAAAATAAAATCCCTATTTAATATTAGTCAACTAATAAGTCTTCATTCTCTGATTGTAAAATCAGTCAAAGTGTCAAGTATTGCTGTCTCTAGTAGGGCAGAAGAATCTGCAGTGCTTATCAAAGCATATTTGTGGATACTTTTGTGGTGTCAGAATAGTTTTTTCTGAAGTGACTAATCTTTTCACTATAATGGTTGATAAGTAAAAACTCCCCTTCCATAAAAAGGTACAGAAGCTAATATAATCAGCTCGGAGAAGCAGCCCCAGAGATCAGAGTGTTTCATTTAGTTCTGAACCTTTCTGGTTGTCAAATTAAATGGAAATACGGAAAACACCTAATATGATGATGCTATCATCTGAAAGTCACACCCACTGGTTTTATATGGGGCTCTGACACATGTTGTAATGTAAAAGTAGTGTGCAGAATCTCTATGAAAGTGAAAACTGACTGCAGCCACACTTGATAGTATTATACAACTACTAATTGTTCCATTTCAATTACACAGCATTGGTCAAAGCATTTTTGAATCACGCAAAGCATCCTCACCTTATGCTGCTGTCACAGATGACTCACACTGAGTTATTCAGAAGATCACCAGTAGAACATGCAGAGACAAGATTTAGGGTCAGTTCACCCAAATCCCAAATGTATAAAAGAGTTGTGTGTGCTGTTCAAAGAATTTTAAAAAAGACATTTCAGAAGCAATGTCATAGTTACCGGAGCTATCTCTCTTCAGTAGAGAGAGCTTCAGTAAAAATGTTCACAGTGACATGTATGGAATACCTTAACAAGCAATAACTGTAATACCAGTGGAGCCAGATATTAGCACAAGAGCTGCTGTGCTGCAGTATAAACAACAGCTGTATCCTGTTCCTCTCACTTTAGGTGTGGTGCCAACTGTGTACTGGGCCATGCCAGTGCCCGCTCAGCAAGCCGCGCTGCCCTGTTGGTGTTCCTCTCAAGTTAGACAGCTGCGGGTGCTGTCAGGTGTGTACTAGGCAGGAGGGCGAGGCCTGCACTGACCGGCTACCCTGTGACACCCGCCGAGGACTGCAGTGTGACTACAGTGCCAGCTTCCCTGGAGGGCCGGGACAGTGTGTTGGTGCGAACAAAGTAGACTCAAACTGAAACACATTAGTTTGGATAAGAGGATCATTTATGCCACTACTGTGCTAATTATTACGATAGCACTGTCTACCTTTGAATGTTCTGAGTGTATGGTACATTTTCTGTTTCAGAACTAAGAACACTACGATAGAATAATAAAAAGAAAACAAACATCTCTCATTTATTGTCTATATAGCAGCTTTTTACCTGCTGACATCACAAGTTTGAGACTTCTCTGGTTTCTGGCTTTGAGAGAGAGAGTAGCTCATGCTCACAAATATTGATTGAACTTTCCTAGGACATATTTAATTTAGGAATATTTCAGTTAGGTGGTGTTCCCCTTTCAGTCATTTTTAAAGAATAAAATCCAAATATTTGATGGTTCAAGGTTCTCAAATATTAGAATTTGCTGCTTTCCATCAGAGTAAATTCTTTGAATAACGTAATGATAGGAGGCACAACCTGAAGCAGCTGTCAACACTACTACTACTAAGTATAAGAAACATGTCCTTTCTAGCACACTTAATACTTTATGTAATCAACTGACTCCATTCGTGACTACCCTGCCTTATATACCAAATAGTTACTTGCTATTGTTCTCAGTAATGACTGGATAACAACATGTTTCCTGCAAGTTATTTGTCTGCACATGGTTCTCATAACTCATCACATACTTGGCACAGAAAGGATGTAGTGAGCGTGCCACTTTCACCCACATAACATTCCCTCCTCTTACCCTTCTTCTGCTGTTATCAGGTCGGAACAAGCTGGGCTGTGAGATGCATGGCAGGAGGCTGGAGGAGGGAGAGGTATTTCGACCCTCTTGTGCCCAGCTCTGCTACTGTCTGGGGGGAGGGGTGACCTGTGTGCCCCTGTGCAGCCATGATTTGCAGAGGCCTACTGATAAGTGCCCCAGCCCCCAGCTGCTGAAACTACCAGGGAGCTGCTGCAAAGAGTGGGTGTGTGACGGCCTTGACAACAGCTTTGCCTCAAATCCATCAGCAGGTAATAGGATTGATGTTGTTGATGTTATCAGAATAATAACTGCAGCAACAACTCTGTTAACGAGTTAACGCATCAAATAGCTACTTTGAAGTCTGCAGAGGCGTATCCATCCCCTCCCTGCCGGCTCTTGAGAAAAACACTAAACCAATTGGAGGGTTTTCAGCTACTTCCTGTGAGGCATTAAAAGCTGCTTTTACATTCTGGTCAGCAGGTGGACACATGGACCCACAGTCAACTCCCAGCATGTTTCAGGTCGCCACAGGTTGGATTGTGACGAAATAAACAGATTTCAATAACAAAGAGGTGTCAGGAAGATGAAACATCTGTGTGAAACATATGCGCATATTATTCTTAACAAAACAACCGTTCAGGACTGCATATGTGTTGAATCTCTCCTCAAAGCTTTCCATTCCAAACAACTTTCAGCTTCATGCACACAGAAAATATTTTCCTCTTCGTATTTCTTTCCAGCAGAGCAGGCGCGTCAGGACCACAGGGGTGGGCTGTCCGGCCCGTCGTTTGGCTCCATCGCTAACTGTATCAAGTGGACCTCAGACTGGAGCCCCTGCTCTCACAGCTGTGGCCCAGGTGTCTCTAGCCGTACCACAAACAGGAACTGGGTTTGTCGCCTGCAGATGGATACCAGACTGTGCCAAGTCAGGCTGTGCCAGACTCTGCTGCTCCGAAGGCTGCAGCCGGTCAGTCCATTATTGACACACACAGTAATTCATAGATATTTTCAGTGATGTACTGCTTTTCTGAGCTGCCTCTGTGTACCATTTTGACATCCACATGATTTCCTCATGACCTACATTGATCTCAAAAACATTATATCTCCTGTTAGCTAAAGTAGACAAAAAGAAAGACACAATACTAGCTGGCATCACAGCAGACAGCTTTCATAACACTATGTCTGTGCTATAAAAAAAAAATGCAACTGTAGACCTCGTGGGGACCTCACGGCTGCAATCCTATGAGGGAGAGAAGGATGAGGGTGAGATATTAGCCTGTTGAATAAGCTAACTATATGTTGGTCAAGGATACAACCATGTGAGTATATAATACATCCTCTGAAATAAAACAGAAAACATCTTCTCTTTTGTCGTCAATTTCAGTGTTTGATTTTTGTGAATTATGTGTGCCTAAACTCACACAACCTTCAAAACTCTTTGGTACTGTAACTTTGGTGATGAATACAATATCACAGGATACAACAGGACCATTACTATGGGGGTATATTATCCCACTAGTGTTTGATGTGAGCATTACGTAGGTAAAAAAGAATCTGTAGCAGGGCTGCTGGAGCACCAGAGCGTACCGTCCCAGGTTCTGTGCCTTGATTTATCCAGAGGGACGATGCTGCAGCCCCTCCCACACCAGGACAGTGCGGATGGTTTTCTGTTACCCCCAAGACAGGCTCACCCAATAGCAGGTGATGATTATCGAGTCCTGCTCCTGCAGCATCTCCAACTACCGCCAGTCCCCAGCCACAGCTGGCCGCAGTGTCCTGCCCTGGCTGTGAGCTGCATGTGCATCCAGCTACAAAAAAGATGGACATAAGGACATTCATGCAGGCTTCCTCACCTGCATCAGCATCTACAGGAGTGGGGAACCTTTTTCCTATCAAGGGCCATTTTTTTTTACAACATCCTTCGAGGGCCATACTAATTATTGAACTCATAACCTCTGCAATTTTTTTTAAGACACAGCCCATTCATTTCACCTTTCTTTTATGTTGTGCAAAAAAGCAACTTTTTTATCCATGTATCTTTCTGTTTTATCAGAAATCAGAAATCCTTTATTAGCCCCACAACAGGGACATTTATCTTGTCACAGCAAAATAACATATGAAGTAAAAAGGCAGTAAACAATAATTAAATAGAATAAGAAATAATAATATAAGTACCAAGTGGTTGATAGAAAATAAAGTGAATATTGCACAAATTATAAAAAGTGAGTATTGTAAATGGCAGTGATAATTGCACAGCAATGGTGGAATAGTCTGTTCTTGGTGTGGTGGTCTACCTCTCTATCTGTCCATGTTTGTATGTTACGCTCTGGAGAGAGCTGCTTGTTGGACCAAACTCTGCCGAAGAGCGTTAACTTTATCCAAACGCACTCGTCCTTTCAGCTCGTGCAGTTCGACATGTTTCGTGCAGTAATGACGCTCAAGATTATTTTTCATCACCACAAGTACGTCCACACATACTAGGCACACTGGCCTTTTATTTCCACAAATAAATAATCATTCGTCCATTTCTCCTGGAAAGTGCGACATTCCGCATCCAGCTTTCTCTGTTTTACACTCACCATGCTGCGTTCGCTGATGTCAATGACCGTCTCCTTTAATATTGATGTGTTTTGACATGACGTGACCACGTGATGACACGCTCCGCTCGTGTTGTGTTCAAGGACCCTGATCTTGCCAGGAAAAACAGTCAATCGCCCGTCTATTGCTTTCTAGATATTTTAGTTTTTTTTCTAGTGGATTTTTTTGCGTGTGTTTATGAATGACCTCAAGGGCCGGATCAAATGGTCTGCCGGAGGTTCCCCACCCCTGATCTACAGGTACCTGGGCATTGTGCACCCCATGAGAGTGATGGGGAAGATCACCAGCCGCCACTCGCTGGCCATAAGCGCCTTGGTCTGGCTCTTCGTCATTATTCAGATCTTCCCAGATATGTTTTTTACGACAAGAATGATCAAATGTTTTATTTTCAGCTGTGGCATACAGATTTGATTCATAAATCACACATACTTACACAGGAAGTAGGTTGAGATTGTTTAGATTTCATGATAGCAACCTTCACACTGTACATTAAGCAGATGATGCTGTTGCTTTGTCAGCCAGGCAGCAGCCTAATCAAGAACACAACTAAACTGGTGAATAAATGTGTATTAAAAAATATTGTATTTATGTGATGAATATCTAGAAGAATGTCATTTGGTTGTCTGCATTTGATTTAAAGGACACAATCCACCTTGTTGTTTAAAAATATTACATAATCAGTGTTTGACAAGAGGGAGTGTGTGAGTCCATGAGACATTTTAATAACCATAGACATTTGTACAAGAGTGAGCGTCACGACAGGTAGGAATGGTGTAAATTATGTCACAGAAATAAATCCTTTGATTTGTTATTCGCAAAGGTCTGTGATGTTGATGTGTTATTTTTGTTTAGTCGGTAGGGCTCTTCTTCATGTGTATCACACCAACCTCTTGACTGGGAAGTGGGCGGGCATCGTCTGGGTTTGTATTCACTTCAGTATTGTTTCGCACACGTATTTCCACAGAATTCTGGTCTGAGCGAGCAGGCCACTGCCAGCTATTTTATTTTCCGGAAAACTTCAGATGGAATTAAAGAGAGATTTTAGGGGAACCAAAGAGATGTCTGGAAATACCACGCACGGAGCATGCGGGAACATCAACCTATATTTTACGCACGCCTTTCTGCCGCCCGTGTTCATCACGGTGTTCGTCGTCGGGACGCTGTCCAACATCTGGGGACTGAGAAACGTGTGCACCAACTGGAACAAAATAGGAAACATTAACATTTTCATGTTCAACCTGGGGGTGGCGGACCTTCTGTACCTGTTCACCCTGCCGTTCCTCGTGCACTATTACGCGTGCAAAAGCCGCTGGCAGTTCGGTCAGCCTTTCTGCAAGGTGACACGTTTCTGCTTCAACCTCAACCTTTATGGCAGCATTGGCTTCCTCACCTGCATCAGCATCTACAGGTACCTGGGCATTGTGCACCCCATGAGAGTGATGGGGAAGATCACCAGCCGCCACTCGCTGGTCATAAGCGCCTTGGTCTGGCTCTTCGTCATTATTCAGATCCTCCCAGATATGTTCTTCGACAAGAATGATCTAAAATCCCCAAACTCGTGTTACGACACCACCTCGGACGAGTTTATCAGAGGCTACCTGCCTTACAGCATTGGCTGGACCATCACAGGGTTTGCCATACCATTGGTTATCATTTTGGTCTGTTATGGACATGTTGCTGTGGTTCTTGTCAAAAAAGCCAACGTCAACCCTCTGCTGAAGCAGCGGTGTCTAAAACTGGTCGTGATTCTGGTGATACTATTCTCCATCTGTTTTATCCCCTACCATGTCTTTAGAAATGTTAATCTGAAAACCAGGATTTTGAAGCAGAATGGGATTTGTCGCACTAGTTACCGAGACATCTACATTGCGCATCAGGTCGGCAGATGCCTGGCTTGTCTAAACAGCGCATTAAACCCTCTGATTTATATCGTGGGGAATGACGATTTCATGATGAAGCTTCATCACCTCAGCAGGCGGGCCCGGCTGTCTCTGGCCGGCCTGACAGGAGCGATCCTTTACCGCAAACCGATGGAAGCGGACGCGGATTCACCGTCAGAGACTCGCGGTAACTCCGACCCAATGAAAGTATAAAACGCACAATCGGTTCATCTGAGATACACTTCCGTGTGGCTGAGTCCCTGAGTATCATGCACCGCCAGAGCTACCACATTTCCGGGAACAAAGTACAATGATGAGCGATGATTTGCAAGATATTGAGCCTTTTATCTAGCAGTGCCATAAGACATCTAATGTTCTGCTGCAAAGTCCAATTCATGTACTTTGCTTGAGCATTGTATTACTTGTTTATATTTTTGCGATATACGTATTACACTACTTTTGCACTCCTACAGGTGAAGCATTTGACACAGGCTACTTGGCAAACGTTTGTATATTCCAGGGTTTACCAAACCCTTAAAAGCTTTTGAAAAAGAACCATATTAAACTGTCAGAGTGATCATCCCACAGCCTTTATATTGCACGTTTGTTTAGAGAACTGCAACAGTGATGTAAGTGCTGGGATCTACTTTCTGAAGAATTGGTGGAAGAAATATTCAAAACACCACACTGTAAAAAATAATAATAACAGCTGTCCTGTATTAAAATGTTTAAATAAAAGTATTATCAACTAAATTTTCTCAAATATAAAAAAATTAAAGTTCTCTATTTATATTGTTGGATCATTATACACAGGTTAATATATTCTGTTTACGAGATGGGTTTATTCAACTGTAGGATCATTTTGGAGTGTTTACTTTGTGCTGCTGTTGAACTGTTTTTGCATTATACAGAGATGAGCTTCTGTTATTGTTTTCACCCCATTTATATCAGTGAAGGTAGGCTAACAATACCCTCACTGACTTTTGTATTAGACTGCATAGTTTTGGTAGGTGTACCTAATAAACTGGCAACTGTTTGTATACACAATAAGGCTGCAAATAACGATCATTTTCTTTATCCATTAATGTGCTGATTTATCAAACATCAGAAAACAGTGAAAGATACCTGCCACAAATGTTTAAAGCGCAAGTTGACGTCATCAGATGTTTTGTTTCATTTGACTAAGAATCCAAAATCCAAAGATATTCAATATACTAAGGCACCACAAGGAAAAGCAGAAAATTCTGTTGTGGAATGTAAATATTTTATGAAAGAATCATATCCAACAGATAGCACATACTTAGAATATAACCTCTCTGCCCTTAAAGACAACGAGACATCATCAATTGTTCATGTCGCTTGGATCGCCATGACTACATGTCGGATTATAATCAAGTGTGAAAGCACATTTTGCTCATAAGAGCCAGAGCTATTGATGTGTTGACTGACAGCGAGATACAGCAGCAAGCATCAGACAACATGAGTTAATTGGGTTAAGTGTTAATAAGATGACCATGTGTGTGTATGTAAGGTCTCGATCTGAACAAAGGCAAATAAATGTAATAGGGTAAAAAATATATAATATATAAATAATATTTCCCTCTGGAATGTAGTGGGGTCGTAGTATAAAATATCACAAAATGGAAATGCTCAAATAAAGTACAAGAACCTACAGAGTTGTAGTGAATGTGTCTAATTTACTTCCCCCTGCAGGTTTTAAGACAACAGTAGCAAACACACACACATAAACCCAGTCAACGACCAGACAAGATGTCTTCTGTGACCTGTTTGATTTCGGCATTGTGAAAAAACACTGTACATATTCCATGTTGTATGGCTTTCCCCTGTGGTATAAACAGCTCGTGTCACAGGTAGGCCTGCCTTTTTCTGAATGATAACAAGAAAAATGATACGTATGAACTAATTTCTAAACTCAGGTGTTGCAGCCAATCATCAGAGAAATTCTCTAACGCACAGTTTATTTTATAGGTATTAAATGCAACTTTATGAATTATCTACGATTGTTTTGCAGGTTTTCTCAGATCAGATGTGTTTCCCCCAAAGTACAGACTGAGACCCAGAGTACACCTTGATTAAAGATGCAGAAGCCAGTCTGCAAACGAGACTGTTGACTTTATGTGGTTGCTCAGCTATGCAGGAGATATTTATCTTCTCCGTGCTAACTTCACAAACTACTGAGAGAATTTAAGGAAGCTGAAGCTACATGAACAATCTTTGTACCTCTCTGTAATGCTAAAGGATCTTTCTTTAGCTGCTGTAGCAATGGTAACTGTATTCTGTGATTTTCTAAATCTAGTTAGGCAACACTTTATAATACAACCTGTGATTTAAAGTGTAATTTCATGTTATGAATCAGGTAGCAATAAGATACTAGTTACCTACTGGTACTTCACTGTAGGTACAAAGTACAGTCAGGCAATTTAGAAGAAAATAAAAAGATTACATTCCTTCACAACTATTGCATAATTAGTTCTTACTATGTGATTGAAGGGTAAAAAGAGGAGAACAGTTAGCAATATTACAGGTATGTTGTCATTTTGGGAACGTTACTCCCTTTATGTTTTTCTTTTCAATAACCCCCCCATCCAAGTTTCCTGAGATTTCCCCAACACCCTTGTGGCAGTGGGGTGTGGTTAGGGCGCCGGCTGCTGTGGAGAGACAGGAGTGTCCCAGCTGGAGGCCAGACAGCTGAACGGAATCAGGTAATCAGTCACATAATAAATGCATGGTGATGGCCTGGTTCTGTTCTCTTGCAGTAGGCTGGGTTCCAGAGGAGACGGGGACGCTTCTGCAGCCACGACGCAGCGCAGCCTGAATAACAGCGGACAGCAGAGCGACGGACAAGAGAGCTGTGCCTGTGCCTGTAATATAAAGCTTACCTGTTTGAGAATAAAGCTGTGTGTGTGACACTACACCTCCTCTCTGTCATCCTTATCCCTGACTGTGGACAAGAGTCTCCACAACCCTGTTTCTCCTTTGTACCCCATATTCTTGCTTTCTTTAAATGTAACTACATTTAAGTACCAGGAGGAACCGGAATGTATTTTATTGGTAGCAGGTACTGGATTCATACTGCAAAATTACACGGTAAAATGCAGGCTGTATTATAGTTCTTTGCAAGGATATGGAGAAATTTTGCAACAATTTCAGCTACTTTACACACTCGCCTTTTCAGGAAAGGGTGCAGCTGTTGCTCAGGAGTTCAACTACCTAATTTCTACAAAAACTGTGTTTAGCCAACATAAAAATCCAAGCTTAGATGAATATCTGAGGTGTGTATCATTACTGGAAAAGGTCTGATGTCATCTGAAGCAGCACAATGAAACCGGAAGTCATGAACCATGAAACCATGGGCACGGCTGGGTGAAGTCTGCGCCCTGGAAGGATTTCATTAAACTACTTATTAAATCCCAACTTGCTCTGCCCTAGCAGCAGATATGTGACTTCCTGGCTTGTTAGGAATAATGACTCTGGCTCTGACTGGAATCTGGTTTGCAAATCAGAGCAGGTTTGTGCTATAAACGGTAACATATATCACAATAAGAATATACTTTCCCAGTCCAACATTCTCCTGGCCCATTGAAGTGTACACAAAGGCCACAAGTGGCTTCTGTTTGGACGAAAGGCAGAAAGATAATAATTCACAAACTAATTATTCTGCACAAATATGAGATGCACAACCACTTTTCCCACCAAAGTTAACTATTATGTAAAGAATGCTACTCTGCAGTGTGTGATGTAATGAGAGCAAAAATAAAGGAACTTGTGCAAAATCTCAACTGCATGTAGCATCGCCCTTCCTTCCTGTGGTTTCACACTGCAGAGGTTTTAGGCATTCATTTAAGCAGCCCTGACTTCCTTACTCTTTGGAGTTCATTCCATCCGTGTCCTTTGTGCCTTTTTGGTGTTGGAGAAGGATTCTAACAGAAACCTGTGTTGTCTCTACAGATAAATATTACCATCCTGCTGTTTTCTCTCCCACTCACTCTCTGATTCTGTAAACACAGTCTGGCAGGAAAAACACTGAGCAGCCTGATGAATGTGCATAAGCACTTAGAAGCAAACACCATGAGCAGCTACGACCAGAGACCATGTATTATTCTGTCAAGGAAAAAGGAACACGGGTTTGGAAAATCAGAAATATTGCACTTCTAATCTTATTTGCGAGTGGCAACTTTTGACCAAGTACAGTCAAGATACAACAGCTTTTTTGTTTAATAGCGAATAATGTAAATTCTCCGCCTCACCAAGGAAATGGCACAATGCAAGATTGACATGTAGATGTCTTATCTGCTTCTGCTACAACTTTTCTCTGCTGTCTTTTGGAAGTTCAAAATTTTGTTCACTTCAGACTAAAATGCTGTTCTGTTTCACTTTATTTATTCAGCCTGACATTCTGTTTGTCTTGTCTTGAGGAGGGGTTAGTCATTGTGTTAAGTGAGTCATGTATCTATCCTAGAAAGTCATTTTCAGTGGAGTGTAAACTGAAGCTGTTAACTTAACATTATTCCCATACCGTGCACTCATAACAACTTGTTCGGCTGCGTCAGTCTCATACAAAGTTGTAGTTTAACCTTAACCATCCATCCATCTATCCATCCATCCATCTATCCATCGTCTACCACTTATCCGGGATCGGGTCGCGGGGGCAGCAGCTCCAGTAAGGAACCCCAATCTTCCCTTCTCCGGGCCACATCCTCCAGCTCCGACTGGGGGATCCTGAGGCGTTCCCAGGCCAGTGAGGAGGTGGCATCCTTACTAGATGCCCGAACCACCTCAACTGGCTCCTTTCAACGTAAAGGAGCAGCGGCTCTACTCCGAGTCTCTCACGGATGGCTGAGCTTCTCACCCTATCTCTAAGGGAGACGCCAGCCACCCGTCTGAGAAAACCCATTTCGGCCGCTTGTACCCGTGATCTCGTTCTTTCGGTCATGACCCAGCCTTCATGACCATAGGTGAGGGTAGGAACGAAGATCGACCGGTATATTGAGAGCTTTGCCTTCTGGCTCAGCTCTCTTTTCGTGAAAACGGTGCGGTACTCACTTTTTATAATTTGTGCAATTATCACTGCCATGTGCAATATTCACTTTATTTTCTATCAACCACTTGGTACTTATATTATTTTTTATTCTATTTAATTATTGTGTACTGCCTTTTTACTTCATATGTGCTTTTGCTGTGACAAGATGCATTTCCCCGTTGTGGGACTAATAAAGGATTTCTGATTTCTGATAAAACAGAAAGATACATGGATAAAAAAGTTGCTTTTTTGCACAGCATAAAAGAAAGGTGAAATGAATGGGCTGCGTCTTAAAAAGGTTTTGCAGAGGTTATGAGTTTAATAATTAGTATGGCCCACGAAGGATGTTGATAAAAAAAAAATGGCCCTTGATAGGAAAAAGGTTCCCCACCCCTGAACTACAGGGACAGTCCCCCTGGAGCAGCTCAGGGTTAAGTATCTTGCTCAGGTGTCAATGGTGACAGCCCTGGTATTGAACTGTTTGGGAGCTTAACCACGAGACTAAATGTCCATCAAGAAGAAGAAGAAGAAGAAGAAGAAGAAGAAGAAGAAATTGAATTTATATAGCGCTTTTCAAGACCTCAAAGCTGCAAATAGCCATTATAGGATATTTAAAGATAACAATAACTAAAGAGATATCTGAGATCACTTTACCTTTTCTTTCTATAAAACCTCAGATTTACCCTAGGGTCCCTTGACATATTTACAACACATTAGACAATCTTATCGGCCTCTGTCTGACCTCATAAGCAAGTAAAGTCTCACAACTCAGAAAACCCAAACATTGAGACAGAAGATGATGATCAAGAACAAAATCATCAAAGCTAAAGTGTCCATGGTTTCAATCCAAAACCGTTTAATGTCATTACCCAGGTTCTATTTTCTCTAGTGCAGGGGTCGGCAACCTTTACTATCAAAAGAGCCATTTTGCCCCCTTTTCCACCAAATAAGATTTGTCTGGAGCCACAAAACATATTTGATAACACAGCTTCTAAGTTTTGTATATAGTTATATAGTTATTTGTTGCATTTATGAAATTATAGAATGACAATAAAGGAAACTGTTGCGATCGTATTGCTATGTTTACCTGTTTTAACAAAGAAACACACCAAACTCTTTTAAATAAAAGGGAAAAATACACTGGCATATTTAGGCCAACTTTGAAATAAATTGAACACAGAACTATGCAGGCCTATTTGACTTCTCGCCATATTTGATTAATCAAATAAAAATGAAATCAGAATCAGAATCAGAAATCCTTTATTTGTCGCACGACGGGGAAATGTACGTTGTTACAGCAAAGAGAGTAAAGTGATGAGTAACAATTAAATAGAATAAAAATACAGTAACGTACACGTGTACAAGTGTAGGGTAATTGCAAAAGTTATAAAAAGTGAATAGTGCACATGGCAGTGATAATTGCACAGTGTTGGAATAGACTTTTGTTGGTGTGGTGGTCTACCAGGGGCTAGTGATGGTGAGATGTAGCTTCATGAAACATTGAAGCTTTCCATTCAATTGGTTCACTCATGGGTCGAAGCTTCATGGTGCTTCATTTGCTCTACTGTGCCATAAAGTGGACAATAAATGTAAAACCGGCAGAGTGATTACAGCTTTGGTGTGTGAAGCTTTGAATTTAATAAATGAATGAATGATGTTTGTGATGCCAATACATAAATGATGAACTTATTAATATGGTGTCTGTTAATGTTAGTGGAGTCAAAAGGGAAAGTGGAGACAAATTGTGGAGAGGGTTGTGATGTGAATGTGCGTGTGTTACGTCAGCATAGATGAGGTGTTATTGTTGTATCCACGTTCTTTTGAACACAAAGGACACTTCACCTTTTAAAATACCAGAAATGAGAAGAAAGACATTAGAACAAAGGATACGCTGTCACATTTATTTACAGTATATTACGTTAGTTATTATTACTATGTGCATACCTTATTAGGTGAGATCAGCTCAAAATGTTCCCTGAAAATCTCCTCTTTCTTGCTGGTTCCATCGCAAAAAAAATAAGCTTGAATAGATTGCAGACAAATGTTCAATAAAGTCCACAACTTGTGAGGGGGATCAATTGCGGTTCACTCCCCTTATATTGTGAATGGCAAACCAGTTCCTGAATCAGTCACGTGGTACGGCAGGTTCGCGAGGCTTCGAACGTCATCACATACGTCATCAACACAAGCCTCAATACGCGCTTCACAAAAATCTTCCGCGATTACTTGACACACGCTTCGAAGCCTCGACACGAAAGGACACATCACTACCAGGGGCCGTGGTGATTGTACAGTCTGACCGCTGCAGGGAGAAAAGGCCTACGGTATCTCTCCGTGAGACACCGCGGGTGAAGCAGCCTGTCCCTGAAGGACCTGCACAGTGCGGACAAAGTGTCCTGGAGGGGGGGGGGGACATATTGTCCAGTAGAGAAGACAGCTTGGCCATCATTCTCCTGTCTCCCACCACCTCCACAGTGTCCAGAGGACTCCCCAGGACAGAGCTGGCCTTCTTCACCAGTCTGTTCAGTCTCTTCCTGTCAGTAGCCAAGATGCTGCTGCCCCAGCAGAACACGCCATAAAAAATAAATAATGCCACCACAGAGTCAAAGAAAGTCTTAAGGAGTGCCCCTGCACTCCAAAAGATCTCAGTCTCCTTAGCAGATAAAGCTGCTCTGTCCCTTCTTAAACAGAGCAGCAGAGTTATCTGACCAGTCCAGTTTATTGTTCAGGTGAACACCCAGGTACTTGTACGATTTTACAATCTCAATGTCCATTCCCAGGACGTTCACTGGTGTTGGGGGAGAATGATGGCGCCTCCTGAAGTCCACCACCAGCTCCCTGGTCTTCCCTGCGTTGAGCAGGAGGTAGTTCCTCTGGCACCAGAGGGCAAAGTCCTGTGTCAGCTCTCTGTACTCCTTGTCATCCCCATCAGAGATGAGGCCGACAATAGCAAAGTCGTCAGAGAACTTCTGCAGGTGACACTTTGCTGTGTTATGGGTGAAGTCTGCAGTGTAGAGGGTGAAGAAAAACGGCGCCAGAACTGTTCCTTGGGGGGCCCCTGTGCTACAGACAATCATGTCTAAGTGACACTCCCGGGTCCTCACATACTGTGGACGGTTGGTGAGGTAGTCCAGGATCCAGCTGGTGAGGTGATAATCGACCCCCGAGCACTCCAACTTGTCCCGCAGCAGCCAATTAATATAATATAAAAATACACAAAACAATAGAAAATACAATCTAAAAATGAAATGAATAAAAAAAACGTACAGCTGCAGCCTAATAGCTTAGAAAGAGTAAACATAAAAAAATAGGGCAGTATGTATTATTATGTGTGTTTTCATCCAAATGGTGGTGATCATTTCTTTGGCTTTTAAACAATTCACAACAGCCACATGTGGCTCCTGAGCCGCGGTTTGCAGACCTCTGCACAAGGCCCTATCTAATTATTGCATGTGCTTCAGAATTCTGCCTTTAGGGTGCCACTATGCCATGTGTGGGTATTTTTAATGTTTCATCTTCATTGCCCACCTAGACTAGAGCCAAGTTTTTTTTTTCACCAACCATTTCATCAAGAACTTAACACAGTTTTCAAGTCAAGAAATCCTGCAGTGTTATTTTATTTGTAATAAAGCAGGTAAATATATTTCTCTTTGTAAGTATATACAGTCTGTGGATTCTCTTCATTTTCTTCATGTCTGAAAAGGTTGTTCTCACTTGGAAATATTCAAGGTCTTCAGGGTGATGCTGTCAATCCACAGTCCATACAAGAAGTTTACAGCATCTGTTCTCTTGACAGAGAACTTATAGTACCTGTCAGGTATCAGGTTGCTGACCTGTATGTCATACGACTGGCATATAGATTTAGTAAGCTGGCCATGTTCAGTGGTAGTTGGGCAAAGGCTCTCTACGTTGATCTCAAACTTTTGGTTCAGCTCCTTAGACTGCTCGCCTGCGACTTCTCAACACAGATGCACAGCGTTTGATGTCGTGCAGGACTCAAACCTGTTAAATATCACCGGTATCTTGATGTCCACTGATGCACTGAGCTGTAGTATGGGTAAGTTGCCTGTGTTGGAGATGAGCTGGTTCTGCAGCTTCAGTCGGCCGCGATTCCGAGTCAATCTGCTCTCAAAATCATTTACGTACTGTCGGGTTTGCCGGAGCCTCTGCTGCAGGAAAGCTGCCATGTCACTGTCCACCAAACCGTGGTTGTTGGTAGCAAACCCTCCCGTTGTATTTCCAAGTAGTACGAGCTGCTCTGCACGAGCCGCAGCTCTTGCTTCATCACCTTGAAAAATACATCACATGAACTGGTGAGTCCACAGGTAATCTGCTATGTGCTCAACCTCTCAAACTGTATCACAGATATCCCTCAGACAGTACATTTATACGAGTGAAGGATTTTAAAATGCTTCAAGACCCAGCAAACCCATACAGGTGTTTTCAATAACTCTGGCTAGTTATACCTCTAGAAGTTAGGAAGTCTTCGAAACTAATAACAATGATACAAGTGTAAATTGTCCCGCCCCTGACAGGTGTAGGAGCCAGTGAAGAAGCTGTCAATCAAGCACAGTCTGTACACGCCCACACAATTTTGAGAATCATCACACACCTGTGTAGGTGCACTATGGGTGTAGAGAGGACTAGATGAAATTCACTATATGTTATTTGTATAACAAAGAACAAAACAAATACATGATGACACAGAAGTATATAGCTTAGCCAGCTTTACATTCTGGTATACTATGATGTGTTTGTCTAAGTCTGGTGCAGAGCAGCTGTAAGATTTGGTTGCAGAGATATGGAAGGGCGTCCATCTGAGTCCTGACCTCCTAGGTTCCACGTTCATCTGGGTTACTTGTGGTTCCTAGAGTCTCTAAGAGTACAATGGGAGCCAGAGCCTTCAGCTATCAAGCTCCTCTCCAGTGGAACCAGCTTCCAGTTTGTGTTCGGGAGGCAGACACACTCTCCACATTTAAGAGTAGGCTAAAGACTTTCCTTTTTGATAAAGCTTATAGTTAGGGCTGGCTCAGGTTTGCCCTGGATCAGCCCCTAGTTATGCTGCTATAGGCTTAGACTGCCGGGGGACACCTCCCTGCTCTCTTCCTTCTCTCCCTCTCTCTTCTTCTCCCTCTCTTCTTCTCCCTCTCTATCTGTATGCATTTATGTAAATATATGTTACTAACTCACCATCCGGGGTATCATCCCCGGAGTGTCTGTCTCTCATGTGGCAGGTTGCCACTGATAAAGTTTACGTCAGGATCATGAATCGTGACAGCGCCTGCTGACCTGGTCCTGCTGGACACCGGGAAGCCTTATTGACATTTTCCTGGATTCATCCAAACTTTCTATTTCTTTTTTTTTTTTCCAACACAACATAATTTCTGTCAAATGTTGTATTTGTACTATGTTGTTTATCCTGTACACACGACATCTATTGCACGTCTGTCCGTCCTGGGAGAGGGATCCCTCCTCAGTTGCTCTCCCTGAGGTTTCTTCCATTTTTTCCCCTTTAATTTTGGGGTTTCTTTTAGGAAGTTTTTCCTTGTGCGATGCGAGGGTCTAAGGACAGAGGATGTTGTAACCTGTACAGTCTGTAAAGCACACTGAGACAAATGTATAATTTGTGATATTGGGCTATACAAATAAATTTGATTTGATTTGATTTGATTTGATCTGAGCTTGTACAAGCCAGCTTGACCTCATCCATGGTAACTGTAACACACATTCACATTTACTCATGTACAGTGTGTGGGTCATAGGCAACATGCTGACAATCGAAACAATTTGGAGTTAATTTAATCTGCAAATGTATTCTTAGGGCATTTTCTAATATGACTATGAAAAATAAAAAACAGATATACATCCTTAAAACCAATACTGTCATGAAGTGGATACTGTGAAACTGTGGAAAAATGCAAATGTGATTCTGATATTCACAGACCCAAGGTTGTTTTCTCTTATGATTTGCCTTCTTTACAAATAAGGAAAAAACTCAATCCTGTGGGACGTTTATACTATGAGTATGAGCAGCAAGCAACATACATGGATCACTGGCTTTTCAGGTGCCAACCATCAAAAGAAGCGTTTACAGTAACATGTCATATATTACATTGTATTAATGTATGATTAATCTTCTTTTATTGCATAACAAAAGCCCCGATGTTACTTGCTTGTTCTTTCTATTTTGATTGTTGACCAGCGATGGGAAATAAAAGTTCCAATCAATAAAATCATCCCAGACAGGCAGTTATCACAGCTGCTTACCATAACCACTCCAAAGTCCAAACTCATGCCTAAACCCACCAGCCAATCACAGTGATCTGATCTGTCAACATGCTTACACTCATCTGTCAACTATCACTACAAACTGAGCCCACAACATCCTCTTTCTGTACACATGAAAATTCATTACATTGAACATTTATTAATATAACCTTCTTTACATTTCTATTAAAAAGATTTAGTATTCTGTGAAAAAGATTCAACATGAGCTGAAATTGCTTCTACTCATTCTCTGGACATTAACATTTTATTTATTAATGGATTGTATTTAATTATTAACAATACAAAGTTCTATATTTCTCTATTGTGAATGTGGTTATGGGTAACTTTTTAAAACGCTATGGGGTGGTGAAAATATAATAGGATAACCACTTGTGAGACTTGATTGAACTTCCGATAGATGATGATAAGGTCTCATAATGTTAATGTGTTTTGCAAGCATTAAAGTCATAAAGTCACTAACCAATGGCCAAAAAAGTGAGGTGAACACATTTTTATATTTATAACAAATTTATTTCAAGAAAAAGGTCATGTTTAAAGGTCACACGCACACAATGAGTGAAATCTCACTTCCGGTCAAGCTAACTCAACTATAGCTTACTTGAACCAACAAGCTAGCTAGTGTTACCTTACAAACATTTACATTTTAATTGTCAGTCACTAATCAGGGCAGTGTAAATCAGATCAGTAGAACTAACATGATTAAGATAATCAATTAACCTAATACACATTACCCTTTTATTATCTTATAGTTAATATATGCCTACATGATTTTCTAAAGTGAACAACAAGTTTAACCTGATACGGCTAGCTAACAAGCTAATACCAGATAATACCTAAAGTACACAACACTTAGCAGACTACTTAGTATTTAACTCATACAATAATAATCCAGTGGACTAGTAATCCAAACATTCCATCCATCCATCCATCGTCTACCGCTTATCCGGGATCGGGTCGTGGGGGCAGCAGCTCCAGTAAGGAACCCCAATCTTCCCTTCTCCGGGCCACATCCTCCAGCTCCGACTGGGGGATCCTGAGGCGTTCCCAGGCCAGTGAGGAGATATAATCTCTCCACCGAGTCCTGGGTCTTCCCCGGGGTCTCCTCCCAGCTGGACGTGCCTGGAACACCTCCCTAGGGAGGCGCCCAGGTGGCATCCTTACTAGATGCCAGAACCACCTCAACTGGCTCCTTTCAACGTAAAGGAGCAGCGGCTCTACTCCGAGTCTCTCACGGATGGCTGAGCTTCTCACCCTATCTCTAAGGGAGACGCCAGCCACCCGTCTGAGAAAACACATTTCGGCCGCTTGTACCCGTGATCTCGGTCTTTCGGTCATGACCCAGCCTTCATGACCATAGGTGAGGGTAGGAACGAAGATCGACCGGAAGATCGAGAGCTTTGCCTTCTGGCTCAGCTCTCTTTTCGTCACAACGGTGCGGTAAAGTGACTGTAATACCGCCCCCGCTGCTCCGATTCTCCGGCCAATCTCTCGCTCCATTGTCCCCTCACTCGCGAACAAGACCCCGAGTTACTTGAACTCCTTCACTTGGGGTAATGGCTCATTCCCTACCCGGAGTAGGCAATCCACCGGTTTCCTGCTGAGAGCCATGGCCTCAGATTTGGAGGTGCTGATCCTCATCCCAACCGCTGCACACTCGGCTGCGAACCGATCCAGTGACTGTTGAAGGTCACAGACCGATGATGCCATAAGGACCACATCATCTGCAAAGAGCAGCGATGAGATCCTCAGGTCACCGAACTGCAACCCCTCTCCTCCACGACTACGCCTCGATATCCTATCCATGAACATCACGAACAGGATTGGTGATAAAGCGCAGCCCTGGCGGAGGCCAACATTCACGGGAAACGAGTCCGACTTACTGCCGAGTATCCGGACACAACTCTCGCTTTGGGCGTACAGGGATTGGATGGCCCTCAAAAGTGACCCCCTCACCCCATACTCCCGCAGCACCTCCCACAGTATCACCCGGGGGACCCGGTCATACGCCTTCTCCAGATCCACAAAACACATGTAGACCGGATGGGCGTACTCCCAGGCCCCCTCCAGGATCCTTGCAAGAGTAAAGAGTTGGTCTGTTGTTCCACGACCAGGACGGAATCCGCATTGTTCCTCTTCAATCAGAGGTTCGACTACCGGCCGAACCCTCCTTTCCAGTACCTTGGAGTAGACTTTACCAGGGAGGCTGAGAAGTGTGATACCCCTGTAGTTGGCACACACTCTCTGGTCCCCCTTTTTAAATAGGGGAACCACCACCCCGGTCTGCCAACCCCTAGGCACTGTCCCAGACTTCCACGCAATGTTGACGAGGCGTGTCAACCAAGACAGCCCCTCAACACCCAAAGCCTTCAGCATTTCTGGACGGATCTCATCAACCCCTGCGGCTTTGCCACTGTGGAGTTGTTTGACTACCTCAGTGACTTCCATCAGGGAAATTGACGATGATCCCCCATCAGCTTCCAGCTCTGCCTCAACCATAGAGGGCGTGTTAGTCGGATTCAGGAGTTCCTCAAAGTGCTCCTTCCAGCGGCCGATAACCTTCTCAGTTGAAGTCAGCAGGGTCCCACCCTTGCTGTACACAGCTTGGATGGTTCCTCGCTTCCCCCTCCTGAGGTGCCGGATGGTTTTCCAGAAGCACCTTGGTGCCGACCGAAAGTCCTTCTCCATAGCTTCTCCGAACTTCTCCCACACCCGCTGCTTTGCCTCTGACACGGCAGAAGCTGCCGCCCTTCTAGTCCTTCGATACCCTGCAACTGTTTCCGGAGTCCTCCCGGATAACATAACCCGGAAGGACTCCTTCTTCAGTCGGACGGCTTCCCTGACCACCGGGGTCCACCACGGTGTTCGAGGGTTACCGCCCCTTGAGGCACCTAAGACCTTGAGACCACAGCTCATCACCGCAGCTTCAGCAATAGAGGTTTTGAACATCGCCCACTCAGGTTCAATGCCCCCAACCTCCACAGGGATGGCTGAAAAGCTCCGCCGGAGGTGTGAGTTAAAGATCCCCAGGACAGGGGCTTCCTCCAGACGTTCCCAGTTCACCCGCACTACCCGTTTGGGTTTACCAGGTCTGTCCAGAGTCTTCCCCCACCCCTTGATCCAACTCACCACCAGATGGTGATCAGTCGACAGCTCCGCCCCTCTCTTCACCCGAGTGTCCAAAACATGCGGCCTCAGATCAGATGATACGATTACGAAATCGATCATTGACCTTTGGCCTAGGGTGCTCTGGTACCACGTGCACTTATGAGCATCCTTATGTTCGAACATGGTGTTTGTTATGGCCATTCCATGACTAGCACAGAAGTCCAACAACAAACGACCGTTCGGGTTTAGATCAGGGAGGCCCTTCCTCCCAATCACGCCTCTCCAGGTGTCTCCATCGTTTCCCACGTGTGCGTTGAAGTCTCCCAGCAAGACTACGGAGTCCCCTACTGGAGCCACCTGCAGGGCTCCATTCAGGGTCTCCAAGAAGGCCGAATACTCAGAACTGCGGTTTGGGGCATAGGCACAAACAACAGTCAGAGTTTTCCCCCCCATAACCCGAAGGCGTAGGGAGGCGACCCTGTCGTCCACCGGGATAAACTCCAACGTGGCGGCGCTCAGATCTCCACCGATTTATATTTTGTAAATATTTATGCATTTTTTATATTCATGTACCAGCTAACCCAGAGCAAATTCTTTGTAGGTGAAAACCTACATGACAAGAAAGATTATTCTGATTCTAAATACTTACTGTATGTGGATGTTGTTATATACCATAAATTAGAAGCCGCATGACGAGATTGATTGATTCCACAATCACAAAACAAATGTACACGAGTATCAGCCCCTCTCCATAGATTTATGCAATTTGATAGAACTAGCCTGATTACAGAACGGAATTGCATTAGACATGGTGCTAGCTGAAAAAGGGGGTGTCTGCAAATTGTTTGGCTCTGTGTTGTACTTTCATCCCAAATAACACAGCCCCTGATGGATCCTTTACCAGAGCTTTGAAAGGACTTGACAGACTCAGCAAAGAGCTAGCATCAAACAGTGGGGTACTCATAGACTATGATATAGAGCAGGAACACGACAGCCAGGAAGATGATTTCGTGTGAATAACTCTACAAAGTGTTCTTTGCTGCCATACCGAAGCCACTGACTTTATTGTAGTTACAGTCTCTCAGTCGTATACAGATATTACAGTCTTATACAGACATTAGAAGTTTACTAATATTTACTGTCTTTTACTGGAAGTGTTTTTTATTATACTGAAGCTAATTGTCTTTATGCTGGAATAACAAATGAAGTTCTTTGGTTTTATACAGAAGGTACTTTTTATGACTGGAATAAAAACAAGTGCACTATGAATGTATTCTTGTATACCATATGCTGAATTTGTACACCACTCGGTGCCTTATATTTACTGGAGATTATACACACCATAAATGGTGTGTAAAGGGGGAATTGTCAGGTAAATTAATCCATATTGGAAAGACTATCGTATGTATTTGTTTACCTCAATCAATATATATATATCTACACTACGAATATGTTTCTCTGCAATTATGTATTTTCTGCACTGAGTGTATTACAAACATAATAGGGGCACTTCCCCTTTAAGAAAACGGGTCAACAAACCATTACTTCCTGACTGCTGACGGAGGATCGTGTTGGCGCCAAACTGGGACCAATGAGGAGAAGGTCAACGCCTACTCCTTGTATTAGATGCGATGATTTCAAATGTTTCGGGACACACCTGGAGCGGAGCCGTGAGACCGCAACGATGGGGCTCTTTGAGCCATGCGGTCTGTGGAAACGGCGAAGTGAAAAGTGTCCTCAGCTGAGAATATTTTCTTTGTTTGACTTATTGCGTTAAATAAATATATAGATTACATCAGGAGATTGCTGTTTTGATTCGACATTTAAGCTCCGAGTTCTTCAGCTTTTTCCCAACCCTTTACAAGCAACCTATTTCCTGACTGATAAAGCCAAATAAAAAACATGACCTGTCTCAGACTACACAATTTGTCACAATATTATTGACAAAGTAGCAGTCCTATCATGAGACATACGATAAAACACAAAAACAATACAAAATAAATCTGTAAAAACTAAGTTAAATAACAAAGAAATAAAGGAATATGTAAATGATTAATTTAATTTAAAAACAGTAACAATAAAAAGTGAAATGAAGAGAAAAGGCAATCATACTATGGTATTTGTCTTCTTATGTGTGTGAGATGGTAAATGACAGCTGTAATGGTTTTACATTAAACCTAGGCCTAAATATTAAATATAAATGTTGCAATTGAGTATATTCTTACCAGAAGTTTCCATAAGAACAAGGGGAAGTAATCTTCTGTTGAATACAAAACAAGAAACATATATTGGTAATGTCCAAGTACACCATTATTAATGCAGTAGTTTTACTTTTTGTGTAAACTTATTGGAACATGTCAATCATTACAGACATCCATAGAGATGAGATAACCAATTAAAAATGATTCATTATTTAACATGTATCGAGTAAATGTGCAAATAAGTATCTGGTTCCAGCCTGTCAAATGTGAGGATGTTTGCTTTTCTCAGTTTTATTATTGTATAGTAAGTATTTTTAGATTTTGGACTTTTGGTTGGACAAAACAAACAGTTTCCTGACACTATACAGACTAAAGGAATAATCAAATATATAATGTATTGACGATTATTAATAGTTTAAATAATTGCGAGTGGCCCTAGACGAGGTTTATGTAAAAACAAAAGAAATGTATGCACTAAATTTATGTACACGATCATAAACTTAGTGTGTAGTGTGTATTCTTTTGATTTGAGAGTATTTTATTGTTAAATATTGTAAATGAATAAAAGCGTATAGAACAGAGTTTATACTGTAAATGACAACGTTTTTATATTGATTTTTAAATATAATAGATATAATGGCGCACTGTTCACAACGGGTCAACGTCGTACTGACGTAATCCAATTTGACGCGCTCACAGACGGAAATAAATTATAATTGAACCTCACAAGCAAGCCAAGCACATTGAGCAGTATAGAGGATTAACATTGCACATTGAGCTGTGTTTACTGTCCATGTTCTCTCCTGGCTGTCTAACAGTTTATTTAGCTGCTTTATGTTCGATACCCGCCCTGGAGGGAAAAAGCAGGAGTAACGAGTAATACGTTGGATTTACGGACTGTTCGCTCCTGTGACGTGACTGAAACTGTTCAGACATGGGAGCTGTTCTGGGAGCCCTTTCCTTTGCAAGCTGGGTAAGTTTTGACAATGCCAATATGAAATATGATATTTACAACCACATTGTTTTACATTGATGGGAAATGTAAGACAGTGACGTCATGAAGAATGACACGCAACAGGTTGCCTAATATCGCTCCACTATACAGTAGGCTACATACTGCTCCCCGCCAAACTCCACTCAAATATCTGGGGTTTTCATTTCTAGTCCTCCTCTCATCGCTTTTGGGCTGAGATACAGCATACCTGCCCGACAGCGTTTTAAGTGCGCGTTTCTCTTTTCCTCACATTTGGCAGAGCTCAAATATAACAGACATATAGCAGTTACCTTATTCACTTAGTAGTTTCAATGGCATGTCTGAACATATTCATTGCATATTATTATTGATAGTATCCGATTTTCTAACATAAGGGACTATAGACAAAACTTGAAGCCAATCAAAGGGTTAATCATAACAAACTTGTCATCTGTTTACACGTGATTAATTGGATTAACTCTGCGTTGTTGCCTTGTTGTACAACCACAACGAGCGCCATATTCAGAAATGTTGTCAACATATGGATGCAGACATTGATGACAGCATGCATTTATGTAATGCAAGAGGAGAACATCGGTGACAATCCATATCAGATAAATGTTTAGGGTTAGATCAAACACTACACGCACGTCTGGTATAGGGATGAAAGGGCTTAAAGTGCCACACAGCACAAATGCTTCACTCAATTATTTTATCTATTAACTTAATCTATAATCATGATTTATACAAAAATGTAAAAAATAAATATAAAAGAAGTCCAAATGATCAAATATTACAGTTATTGGATTTATGGTGATTTTGAAATAAAGAAAAAACAAATCCTCACTTTTCTAAAGCTGTGATGAGCAAATGTTTGGTATTTTTACTTGGTGAATAAATAAAACATTTTAATAAATCCTACCTTGTCCTTTTCATAAGAGGACTGTCAAAGCTCCTGCGAAGTTCAAACTAAATGAAGGCCATGTCTCTTTGGATTGTACCCTAATAAACACGTTTGGCAGGTTTATTTTGGTTAGGGTCAGGGGGGAGTGTGGCCTTGTTGGTCATGTGCTGGCTGTGTGTTATGTGGCACACATTATCATGGCCGAGTCTGTGCTTGGACTAAGCTGACCTGTCTGGCTGGCAGGGGTATTAACTTGTTGACAATCTTCCGGGCCTCCTTATCTCTTGACTCCACTCAGTTGTTGGTGTAGGACAGAGAGACACATCTAGAGCACTGTGGATAGCGGCTTATTGTAAATGAATACACAGGCTTTTCAAGTCTCTCTGTAAAGTTTCTGACTCACGTACCCCTCCATTTAACAATTCACATTTTTCTATAGTTTAAATACTTTACCAGGATCAGAATCAGTAGTTGTTCCAATTTAAAGGATTGTTTCCGCCCCACTGTGTCAGTTTGGGCCACTATAGATTGTCGTAACATTGAACTTACCAGCAGAATTGTGGATACAGAGAATACAATCACTCTGGTGCAAGCAGCTTTACAACAAGTAATAGCACTTACAATTGCCTTGTTGTTGCTGTTCAAAGGTGCCATACAAATAAACTGCCATGTAATCAATCCTACATTATTTGCAATTAGAACTAGAAGCCATCTTGCAATGGGATCACACCAGCCGCAAAGCAGAAACCAGGCTGCAGTAGCTCAGTCTGTAGGGATGTGGCTTTGGAACCGGATGGTTTCCGGTTCAGGGGCTGGTATATATAATAGCTGACCACTGCTTCTAATACAAGGATGGGTTACATTTCTAAAGTCTAATTTTCACTGTGTACATGGGCGGAACACAGAGAAATATAAACACCTGTGGTACTTTCTGCTACAGCCGGAACACATTTAGCTATGATGACCCACACAGATGCACAAGCTGAAAACAATACCAATGTTATTATAGAAAAATAAATTAATAAAGCCTCCTCCTTCGAACACTCCTGCGTATTTCACTGTTATCCACCAAAATGACTTTCCGAATAAATCTGTTGAGCAGTGAAGCATGCAGTTACAGAGTTATGCTTCATTATGTTTTGTCTTTACAGAACAACACCATGTTTTTATAGTGATAATAAGACACATACAAACATTGTTTGAGTGGTCCAGTCCACATCTGTGTCGGCTGAATTTATGTGTTTGTGCAGTTTCTTAAAAAACTGCTCACCCTCTTGTAAAATGTGTGTGACTGGTTGTACAGATACATTCGCAGTGGCATGTCCATGGCACCTCAGTGTGTCACTGACTTTAAGTAGGTTACTTCCTGTAAACCTCGAAGGCCTTTAAAGGTGGTCCTATTTCATTACAATTTGTTCTTATTTTTAACTGTTTTGCTGTGATTGGGATCCACATGACCATAAGAAATGCTGATTGTCAATTGATGGGAAGAATACAGATACTGAGTGTTTAGCACAGCAGGGGACAGGAGTATGAACTGCAGCTGAACTACGGATCAATTAAAGAACATTCCCCAGTTGATTGATCAGCACATCTGTCTTTACTGTAAACCCCCATCTTGTGTGAACAAAAGGAAGACTGACCTGGAAGCTTTACTTGACTTCCTGCCCTTTTGAATTAGGTATAAATACTGAAGCAGGGACATTTACTCCTCTGAGCAACACAACAGGGTTACAACCTGTGTGTGTGAGTTTGATCAGTATGTATAAACTCAGCTCCTTCTTGCAAGATTAAAACTCTTATTTGATTTTTATCCTGACTTCGTGATGTTATTAAGAATATTTTTCCAACATACGAAATCAAATCAAATTTATTTGTATTTGTATTCTGCCCTATATCACAGATTATACATTTGTCTCAGTGTGCTTTACAGACTGTACAGGTTACGACACCCTCTGTCCTTAGACCCTCGCATCGCACAAGGAAAAACTTCCTAAAAGAAACCCCATAATTAAAGGGGGAAAAATGGAAGAAACCTCAGGGAGAGCAACTGAGGAGGGATCCCTCTCCCAGGATGGACAGACGTGCAATAGATGTCGTGTGTACAGGATAAACAACATAGTACAAATACAACATTTGACAGAAAATGATGTTGTGTTGAAAAAGAGAAAGTTTGGATGAATCCAGGAAAATGTCAAAAAGGCTTCCCGGTGTCCAGCAGGACCAGGGCAGCAGGCGCTGTCACGATTCATGATCCTGACGTAAACTTTATCAGTGGCAACCTGCCACATGAGAGACACAGAAACTCTGGGGATGATACCCCGGATGGTGAGTTAGTAACATACATTTACATAAATGCATACAGATAGAGAGGGAGCAGAAGAGAGGAAGGGTAGGAGAGAGGAAGAGAAGGAAGAGAGCAGGGAGGTGTCCCCCGGCAGTCTAAGTCTATAGCAGCATAACTATGGGCTGATCCAGGGCAAACCTGAGCCAGCCCTAACTATAAGCTTTATCAAAAAGGAACGTCTTTAGCCTACTCTTAATTGTGGAGAGTGTGTCTGCCTCCCGAACACAAACTGGAAGCTGGTTCCACTGGAGAGGAGCTTGATAGCTGAAGGTTCTGGCTCCCATTGTACTCTTAGAGACTCTAGGAACCACAAGTAACCCTGCAGTCTGGGAGCGTAATGCTCTAGTTGGTTTATAAGGTACTATGAGATCTTTAAGATATGCTGGAGCCTGATCATTAATTGATTTGTAAGTCAGGAGAAGGATTTTGAATTCTATTCTGTATTTTACCGGGAGCCAGTGCAGAGCAGCTAATACAGGAGTAATATGATCCCGTTTCCTTGTTCTTGTCAATACACGTACCGCTGCATTTTGGATCAACTGAGTCTTAAGCAACTTTTTGGGACAACCTGATAACAATGAGTTGCAGTAATCCAGCCTTGAAGTAACAAATGCATGGACTAGTTTTTCTGCATCATTTTGGGACAGGATGTGTCTTATTTTTGCAATGTTACGTAGATGAAAGAAGGCAGTCCTTGAGATTTGTTTTATGTGGGAGTTAAACGACAGATCTTGATCAAAGATGACGCCAAGATTCCTTACAGTGGTGCTGGAGGCCAAATGAATGCCATCCAGAGCTTCTATGTCATTAGAAAATGCGTTTCGGAGGCGTTTAGGGCCAAGTATAATAACTTCAGTTTTGTCTGTGTTTAACATCAAAAAGTTGCTAGACATCCAAGTTTTTATGTCCTTAAGGCATGCTTGAAGTTTAGCCAATTGATTGGTTTCGTCTGGTTTAATTGATAGATATAATTGTGTATAACTACACATGGAAATAAAATATGGGGTATGAGTAATTTATTTTGAGGTTCTTCTAAAATCCTATAATAGTTTATAATGTTCATAGTATTTTATTGTCAATTTACACTCCAATAAAGATTGTACGAGTCAGACCAAAAGTCAGTGATAGTCCGATGATACTATTTGGCCAATGACTTTCAGATTATGGTTTAACGATGTCTTTTCTCTCATGTTGAATCGGATTTACCATCCTAACAACAAGCAAAAAAAAGCGATTAGCCTCAGCTTCCTGCTGATTAAAAGAACGACATGGAAAGTTCGTCATGCTCTGAATCTCCTGACATTATTTCACAGGACGATGACATTGGTTTATTGTAAAATACTTTACATTACCAAGAAAAGACATCACCAAAACTGAGGTACCGCTAGAAAAAGGCTACATTTTCTGAAGTAAATATACATGAGTGCTAGCTGCTGAAGTTTTGCAGTTTTTAAATATTTATTTATTACCAAAAGAAATTGAATTAGCAGTTAAAATAGCATCGCTAAAAGGAGCTGATATCAGTTGAGTGTAGGTGATAAATTGATGATGTCATTTGAAGTGTTGGCTGTAGTGGGAGTAATGAAAGCAATTGGAGTAAATTGGGTAGGAGCAGTGGAAGTTGTGCACCTGTATTGAAGCATCTGCATTTATTATCTTTCTGTGCGTTTGTGTCACCTGTTTTTAGGTGTTTCTCCTTTGACAGGTAGATGCTGAATGGTATGGTTTTGTTTGTCCCCAGGTGCCGTGCCTGTGCAGCAGTGCAACCTGTCTGATGTGCAGCTGCTGTCCGAGCACCAGGAACTCCACGGTGACCAGGATCATCTACGCCTTCATTTTGCTGCTGGGGACCATCGTCGCCTGCATCATGCTGTCGCCAGGTGTGGATCAGCAGCTTAAAAGGGTACGAGTGGACTATGGAAATAAAGTAAATGTATAGATATGTCGAACAGACATTTCTATTCACAGTAATGTTCTATTTCTGAATGGGAAATAATCATAATTATGTGTGTGTATATATATTTATATATCATCTGGTGCTCCAGTAGAGTAGGTGATGGCCTAGTGGTCTACGGCTTCCAAACAGAACAGCCGAAGGTTGTGAGTTCAATACCAGGGCTGCCAGTTCTATTGCCACATTGCAAGGTGCTTCACCCTGAGCTGTTCCAGGGAGACTATCCCTGTAGTTAGTGCACTGTAAGTCGCTCTGGATAAGAGCATCTGCTGAATGACCTGTAATAATGTGACAGGACCTTTTTATGCCATAAAATGTTTGAGATGATGTTGGCTAAGAGTATTATCTATTATGTGTTCAAAGTTTGAAACCTCTCAGGTAACTAAAAATAAGACATTTTTTATTGATTATTGATTATTCCAATCAGTGATTAAGCTCCTCAAACCTTAAAGTGTGTAAACAATGCAATGTTGCATGCTGAAGATAAACTCTGAACAATTGTGAGAAAAAAAATGATTTAGTGTATGTAACGGCATCTAAACATGCCCTTGTCAAAGTGTGTGACTTTCTGTCATTAGTTTCTGTTTATTGTTTTAGCCACGCACTTGTCATGTTGTATGACTTGGTTGTGTTTCAGGTCGTGGGATGAATTGCTCATGTTTTATCTCGAAGCTGCAGCAATTTTATGACAGTATTTTATAAATCAATGATGATCAAGCTTTCTTCAGGTCCATGTTATGTTTACTGAAAGCCAAAATGTGATCACACGACAAACATTGCATCTTTTACTGTACCAACATCTGCACCTGCACATTGCAAATTCTCCAACAATTGAGTCATTTTTCTTTCTGAGTTAGATTAAGCATTTATAGTTAGGTGAAATGCTGATTGGACTAACTCTCCTGAATGAAGTCACACAAAGGAAGCAGGCACCCGCTGACTAACGGCGCTCAATTGTTACTTTTGGTTCGATCTTATGTTCTTAGGTACGTTACAGACTTGACTTAAATTAAGTCAGGTAGATTTTCACAATGTTTTTTGTTTTTTTATATTTAGTTAATTGCCTAGTCCTTCTTGACATCATGTGGAGTTCATCTCCGGCTTATTTGAACCCATTTATAAATGCATTGTTAAGTTAAAATGTGACTTTCTTTGATTTGCTGTAGATCCCAGGTTTCTGTGAAGATGGGGCTGGCTCTTCTATCCCCGGCCTGCAGGCTGATGTCAACTGTGAAATGTTTGTTGGCTACAAGGCAGTGTACCGCATCTGCTTTGGCATGAGCATGTGGTTCCTGGGGTTTTCTATTCTTATGATTAACATCAAGAACAGCAGAGACCCCCGTGCTGCCATCCACAACGGGTAAGCATATAACATCAGCAACACTTGCCCCTTATTACCAACACATTGTCTTTGTAACCTTCATTTATCTGAACCTGCTTCTTTTTTGAAAACTCCACCTCAAGATTCACACTGGAGGTGTTAAATGTGTGGAAGGTGCAGTAACAGAGCCGGCCAATATAATTTACAGAGTCTGTCTTTGCTGCTGATAAAAACAAAAAGAACTTTGTCTTTCTCTCTCTGCATGTGGACTGTAGTCAGAGGTTATACGTTATATAACATGCCATGTGCAAGCAGATGGCCTTTGTCCTGCTCACACCTTTGAAGTCTTCTTCATTTATTTTCATTACAGACAGCATATTACTCATTTATTAATTAGATCTTTGATTAGTTTATCATTTAATTCAGAAAGAAAAAAATTTAACAAGAAATTCCCATCACATTACCTGAGCTCAAACTGATGTCTTCTCTGAAACTGAAGTTTCTCACTTGGTCTGATTAGCAGCTAAAAAATAAAACTGACTTATGTAACACTTGATCCCCTGAGTCAGCGTTGTCTTCTACTAATCCTTAGTTCATACAACATCAGGGTTTGATATACACGTGTAAACTTCCGCGTTACAAACCAATTCCAAAGTGTACCCTTTCTGGCACTAGTGCTTAAGATCCTCCAGAAATGTTGAGATTGTGCTGTAAAGAAGAACAGCAGAGATCAGCATAAGACATACATTATCATTATATACAGGTTGTTGACAGACTCACTAAAGGATAATCAGGATATTAAGGATCTGACACAGTGAAAAGTGTTGTTTATCAAAGTACTATAATACTATAGCAGTATTTATATTAGTTTCATGTCTGTCATGGACTGAAGGAAGAACTGAAGTAGTGCGAGTTGGCCCACAGATGGGGCTTACACCAAAATAGTGACGTCATAGAACAAACAACAATTAACAGTTTTTTAAATAACAAATATCCCATTTCTTAATGTAGTTTCATAATCAGCACTATCTGTAACAAAAGGAGGAAAAAGTGTTAGATGTCTGCTCATCAAGGCTTTGTCTGACCTCTTTGATAGCCAGTAAATTCCAGACCCAAAGCTTTCACTGAATACATCTGCTTTATGATATTTTTCAGAGCTGTAGAACAAAGACGCCACAGAACAACCAGTCGACATCACAGAATCCAATCTAGAATGCTGACAATCCTTTTTAGAATGAAGCTATGTGTCATCTCTTACAATCGGCAGGTCAGCCTCCACTAGTCTTCAGCTCGGCTGAGTTAAAACAAAGCAAAATGTGCTGTTTTAGGCATTGTTTGACTTTGAGGGTCACTTGATAGATATGCGCTGAAACTCTAAATTACATGTTTATGTACATTCTACTGTGTATATATACATGTTTTTACAGATTTTGGTTCTTTAAGTTTGCTGCCCTGGTGGCAGTTACAGTCAGTGGTTTTTACATTCCAGATGGGCCTTTTACATACAGTAAGAACTTTATATTTTACATTTTCAGTATGACATCCAATATCCAGAGTTGTGATAATACATGATAGATGAGTAACTGAATCAACTGTGTGTCTGTTGTCGCAGCGTGGTTTGTCGTGGGCTCTGGTGGAGCTTTCTTTTTCATTCTGATCCAGCTGGTGCTGTTGGTAGACTTTGCCCACTCCTGGAATGAGTCCTGGGTGGACAAGATGGAGGCTGGCAGCTCCAGTTGCTGGTATGCAGGTCAGTGACTCAACACTGTGGAACATGCTGCATACAAGTTGTAACGTGTTTTGAGTGTGTGCCGTGTTCACACTTTAGAATTGCAAAATACATTTAAAAATGACATGCAGACTAAAATTGGTTGATTTTAAAATGTTGATGCACTTCCACAAAGCAATACATAATGGAAAACTGCTCACAGCTGAAAATAATTCTGTTGGAGCAGGGACTGAACACTTCACAGAAATATATAAATTTCTTAAATACTTCTTGTTTTAATTATTTTTGTTTTTAGCTTTGCTGGTGGTCACGATCATCAACTACATCCTGTCATTTACTGCTGTTGTGCTGTTCTTCCTCTTCTACACCAAGCCTGATGGATGCTTCATCAACAAGTTCTTCATCAGCTTCAACATGTTGTTCTGCATCGTGGCCTCTGTTGTCTCTGTGCTGCATAAAGTACAGGTACAGTTGTGCTTCAGTGTCAAACATTCAGTCAGTCCTTCGATGCATCAGTGCAAAAATGTGTCATTCTTTCGAGATGCAAGAAGTAGAAACAATATCATGAACACCTGTAAAGTCTTGTATTATGTAGTATACATATAGGAAACACATTACAGTATAGGCTAATTGTAACACAGTACATATGCTGTGAAAAAAAGAGAGATAAATGTACAGCTTCCCAGCTATATAAATAACATTTGCGGATAACACCACAAACATCGGCCAGATTACAAACAATGATGAGACTTCATATAGAGAGGAAATCAACAATCTTACAGAGTGCTGCTCAACATCAGCAAAACCTGGTAAAGTTGATTTGAGAAAAAAGGAGAAGACACAAGGGACAAACAAGAGGGGCCCCGATCTGGAGGCTGGGCAGGAGGCCGGCGAAGCAGCTCAGGAAGCCCGCGGAGAGGCTAGGCAGGATGCGGGCGGAGCCGCTCAGGAGGCCGGTGGGGAGGCCGGGCTGGAGGCGGGCAGAGCCACTCAGGAGGCCGGTCTGGGTGCAGGTGGAGCTGCTCAGGATTCCGGCGGGGAGGATAGATTTCAAGCTTGTTAAACAAATAAGTTATTGGGCTTGTCAACACATCAACTAACGTTAGTTAGAAAATGTTATCAACTTTAATTGACTGAATTTATTGAAACATGTAGCTTATTAACATGAATACTTTGTAATATATGTCCTATAATGGGAACAGCGTTGCACTCAGTTGGAGCAGTGATGCTGCGCTTTGGACTGAAGGATGCTGCAGGTCAGGAGTAAGTTTGGTGTTTGAGATACGAAGGACATCACAGAGATGGCTGTCGGTCATTTTGGTTCTCAACCTGCTTTTGTTCAGAGTTAACAGAGAAAATGTTTGCTCACATATGTTGAGCCGAACAGACTCATCATTACTTTTCCAAGCTCCAGTAGAAGTCGCGGAGGTCCGGAGGGAGAGAACCTGATGTTGATTCTAATTGCAGACTCTCTTAAACTTCTTCTGCATTCACCAGGAAGGGAGTTCAGAACAGCTTGATTTATTTCTCAATGATAGAAAAATCTTGGAAGTGCTGACTGAATTCTGTCATGAGAGACGTGATCACAGACACATATTTCCGTCGCGGCCCGGCAGCGGAAACAGGAGTCTGCCGTGGTCTGGGTCTCTTGCGCCGAGACCTGGAAGTCCCCTGGAGACTCAGAGGACCTCCCAGGGCCAGGCAAGTGCCCAGAAATGGCTCAGGGACTGGGGTTTTGTGCGGCCCGACAGTAGTAGGAGGTTGCCACAGCACGACTGGAGAAGGGGGTTGCCGCAGCTCGGCAAAAGGAAGTGGAGTGGAAGGATTGGCAGGGTTAGGCTGGCAAGGTGGGGTGTTTACAAAATCCTGAAGCCACTCAGGTAAGACAGAGATATATACACACAGACACTAAACGAGGGGAATGAGACACAGCTGGGGAGAAAAGCTAAAACACAAGGGCAAGGTGAACGGACACAGGAGGAACAAATCAACAATCACAGAGGGGGAAAACACACAGATAGGAAGTACACACAAGGGGGAGTGAACACTTCAAAATAAAACAGGATATACAAAATCACGAGGATATTAAGCCAAGCCTGTTCACCTTCCTGCCATCTGGCGAAAGATACAGAATTTTCTGCTGTCATACCACCAGAGCAGCTTCTTTTCTCCTCAACTCCACTGCATCCTTTGCACTCCACCATATATAAATTACATGAACCTTTTTTTCTTTCTGTTTTTTTTCTTCTATTCTAATTTAAATATTTGTATATACAGTATGTTCAGCATTCAGGAGCTTCAACACATAAATAAACCTTGTTCAAAAAATTGACCTGATTTGGAATATCTGCTATTGGACTTCTAAAGTTCTTCTTATCCTTTCGTAATCTCATTTGCAAATTGAGTGCTGTTCAAAAAGGAAAAAAAATAATTAAACTAACAATATATGGGCATTTATGGCCACTTACAGGCTTTTTAAATGACGTAAATGGAGTTCGCCCAGTTATCATGGAGTATTTCATGTTATAAATGTATAGTTTTCCCACTATTTTATCTGTGTGTATCCCCAGGAGTCTCAGACACGTTCAGGTCTTCTGCAGTCCTCCATCATCACCCTGTACACCATGTTTCTGACCTGGTCTGCCATGACCAATGAGCCTGGTGAGAATTGCTGGTTGCTGGTTGCTTGATATATTGCTGTAAACATAAATAACAGCCATCCATTAGCTCCAAACAAGAAACCGGACAGTGTTTCTGTCTTTGGCATTGCTGTTATGCACTGATGCATACATTTGAAAGAAACAGTAGACTTATTGCTTTTGTTAGTTGCGCTTTTAGTTGTTCTGTTAAAAAACATAATGTATGTTGTTGCAGCAGCGCAACATGCTATAGTTAATTGATTCCTCCAAAGATTGTGCAAAATTATCCACACACAAAGCATTACCATTGATTTAGAATGGTTAAAGTATCATATTCAAGCGACTTTCATGGATCTCATGTCTCGTGCTTGCGCATTAGTTTTTCCAAAGAAGTGTATTTAAGGCATGTGAAAGTGGGAACACGTCTGCAAATGAGAATCAATCTCTGTCACCGTTCCTACTTACACACATGTTTTCTCCTCCCCTCAGACCGAGCATGTAACCCCAGCCTACTGAGTATCTTCCAGCAGATCGCAGTCCCCACACTGGCCCCTCTGGAGATGGTGAACCAAACAGCTGTGGTGATCATCGGCCCAGAGGAACCTGTCCTCACATCCCCGTACCTGCAGTGGTGGGACGCCCAGAGCATCGTGGGGCTCACTATTTTTGTCCTGTGTATCCTTTACTCAAGGTAGGATCACTGGGTGAGATAAGAAACAACATGCAAACTATTTCCATTCACAAACTTCCTACGAGGTCTAGAAATGTTCACATGAACATCATGTGGCTTCTGGTCGTACAATGGTCAGTCATTGATGGCCAAATCAGAGATTTTAACGGATTATTGATTGGCCTGCCCACATCTCACAGCCTTGTTGTTGCTCAGTCTGTGTGACTCACACACATTTTAAAGAGTGAAGAAAGATACTGTATGTCTTGATACACTTCAAAATATGAACACAATGGTTTCAACTCAGATTATTTCATTAGTATGAGCTGTTTTTGTCACAGGACCTTCACAGCTCAATTTAGCTCCACACTGTCCTGGATGCTTGATGACTTGACATGCAAGCTCTATTTACTGTCATAAACACAAATATGAAATGACAATGTTACAAAAAATTATTCATCATGTATTAATATTAAAAGAAGTCGACAGAGTTTTAAATCTTAGTCTCACCGCAAGGTCCATTTAGTTTTTGTTCTAGAGCTTTCATTTGCATCACCAGATGTTTATCTGCTGGCTGAAACTCAACGTTTAAGCCAACAATGTGGACAAAAATATGTCAGGAAAAAAGTAAATATTCCATATTTAAACTAAAATCTAGTATTCCATGCCATTACATTTTCTACATTACATGTCATTTAGCAGACGCTCTTATCCAAAAAGACTTAACTAACTACAGGGACAGTCTCCCTCAGGGTTAAGTACCTTGCTCATGGGCACAATGCCATCTCAACTGGGCAAAGTCCATCTGTTGAGGACTATCATGTGATATGATCAAAAGTTCCAGAGCAGTTTACAGATGGACCTTGAGGTGATTGTTTTGTCAGCCACTTTGTCAACCACTCAAATAAAGTTCAGGTTATTCGAAAGATTTTACACTCTAACTACCTGTCAGCATGAGAAATGTTGGTGCCTCTGTTTTCTTTCCATATGATTTTGCACTTCAGGTCCATTGTATAAAAAAACTACACAGTTTGTTGTATTTCTAAATGGACATACAGTGTCCATTTACCTCTGTTCTGCCCTCAGCATTCGTTCGTCCAGCACCAGCCAGGTGAACAAGCTGACCATGGCCTCTAAAGACTCGACCATCCTGGCTGAGGGCGGCAGCAGCTCCGACCTCTCAGAGGAGTCGACGGGACCCAGGCGGGTGGAGGACAATGAGCGGGACATGGTCCAATACAGCTACTCCTTCTTCCACTTCATGCTCTTCCTGGCCTCACTCTACATCATGATGACCCTCACCAACTGGTACAGGTCAGTCCTCCCAACACAACCTACATTTCCATTCAGCTGGATTAAGCAGTTTGACAGAAATGCACCTAGCAGCAGATACCACAGTCAATGCAGACTGATCTGTTATTTTACCAGATTTCATTCTAAAAGCCCCTCTTTAAATTATTTCCTTTTTATAAACTGGTACACCATTAAATATTGAAAACTTTTAAATCAGAAAACCTTTTTCACTGAGGGTCACATACAGAAAAATATATGAAGGACTGGGCCACTCACTCGAGGTGAGGTCTATTGCCTAAAAATGCTTAAAGGTGGGGGGCAGCCTCCATCACAGCTTTCCATTAATAGGCTTTCATTCATGTTGTTACAATAACGATTTGCAGCTCATTCTCAGAACAGAAGCCTCAGATTGCTTCTTAATCAAGATGGTGATCCCTTCACAGACCTGTATAAAGGGGGAACAATGATGGAGAAGGGGATGGATAGATTTCAAGCTTGTTAAGCAAATAAGTTATTGGGCTTGTCAACACATCAACTAACGTTAGTTAGAAAATGTTATCAACTTTAATTGACTGAATTTATTGAAACATGTAGCTTATTAACATGAATACTTTGTAATATATGTCCTATAATGGGAACAGCGTTGCACTCAGTGGGAGCAGTGATGCTGCGCTTTGGACTGAAGGATGCTGCAGGTCAGGAGTAAGTTTGGTGTTTGAGATACGAAGGACATCACAGAGATGGCTGTCGGTCATTTTGGTTCTCAACCTGCTTTTGTTCAGAGTTAACAGAGAAAATGTTTGCTCACATATGTTGAGCCGAACAGACTCATCATTACTTTTCCAAGCTCCAGTAGAAGTCGCGGAGGTCCGGAGGGAGAGAACCTGATGTTGATTCTAATTGCAGACTCTCTTAAACTTCAGAACAGCTTGATTTATTTCTCAATGATAGAAAAATCTTGGAAGTGCTGACTGAATTCTGTCATGAGAGACGTGATCACAGACACATATTTCCCCTTGTTATCAGAAAGCTTGGCCTTTGGAAAAGCACATTTGATTTCGGACAGCGTGGGGAAGTGCGCAACATTGAAGTTGCGTAGTTGTGTCTCAAAGAGACAGAGCTTCACACAGAATGCTTTCATGTGCGCAGTCGGCTCTTGTTCAGTGTTGAGATGACCAGTAAGATCAACTAAACAGGTCTGCCAAACATGGAGGGTCTCTCAGCTCATGAAGAGGTCGGTCCTTCTCTTTCAAAAACAGATCGATTTCTGATCTCAGGGAATAAAACCGCTGCAGCATGGAGCCGCGACTCAGCCAGCGCACATCAGAATGGTGGAGGGCGTCCCCGTATTCAGCATCAACATCAGACAGGAAAGCTTGAAATTCTCTGTGGTAAAGTCCTTGTGCTCGAATTATGTTGACAGTCTTCACAACAGTGTTCATCCCATCGTCAAGCTGCACTGTCTTGGCACAGAGGGCTTCTTGGTGGATGATAGATACAGTGCATTTTAACAGCCTCCCCTCCACTCTCTCGCACCTTGGCGCGCACCATAGAGGCCATTCCTTTGTGCTCGCCTGTCATAGCTGCAGCCCCATCCGTTGTAATTCCACACAGTTTATCCCATTTAAGTCCCATCTTGTCAATTGCACCTGACACAGCTTCAAACATATCCTTATCCGTTGTTGTGCCCTTTAGACTCCTAAGACCAAGCAGCTCTTCCGTAACGCAAAAGTTATCATCAACTCCCCGCAAACAAATTAACAGCTGTGCTCTCATCACATGCAATCGAGTAAAAATCAAAAGCACAAGCTTTATCTGACACTTGATGTTTTAAGTTAGCTGACAAGTCAAAACTGTGTTTCTGTGTTAGAACTAAGAAGTACAAAACATTCAAGCGCAAGTTTCTATTTGGGCCATATTCCATTATACTTTTAGAATTTGCTGCAATTAAAAATAGACCACGGGCCGTAGTTTGGACACTCCTGTGCTAGACAGTTGTTTTTGTTTTTGATTTGCTGGGAGGTCATGGATGTTATTTAACACAATATATTTATGCTTGGCAGAAGTTGATGTTACATTAATTGATTTGTAAGTCAGGAGAAGGATTTTGAATTCTATTCTGTATTTTACCGGGAGCCAGTGCAGAGCAGCTAATACAGGAGTAATATGATCCCGTTTCCTTGTTCTTGTCAATACACATGCCGCTGCATTTTGGATCAACTGAAGAGTCTTAAGCAACTAACACAAATGTCTGATTTATACATACATTCTGGCTCTCAGCCCCAAGCCCATTGGTTCAATGACCACCTGGGTGCAGTTGTTTTTTACAAAGGTTATTAACAAAACATGTGTTGAGGACTATTTTCAGATGAATCCACATTTGATGCACTGAGCACTGAGTATTAGGTGGTACATAGGATTGACTTAAAATAAACTACAGTGGCCATGTTCATGACAACAAGTACTTTTAAACAAGTTAAGACAAGATATACAAAAGCACAAGACACTATAAATGGGACTTAAAAAGAGTCAAATCTAACAGAAGATGAAGATGAGCTAAACCAGATGACATGGAGAAAAAAAATTACGTGTCTACAGCACAGTGCAAGATAGTTCCAAATGTAATTTGAAATTGATTAAGCCATTTCAAACCCTTGTCTCTAAGTCTAACTGAAAATAAACATGGAAAGTAGTCCTCTACATTGGCTGCTAGGTTCTACTTACAGAATCAGTGTATCAGTTTATTTGGAAGCTTTAAAACTCTGAAACACCAAGCCGACATAAAAGTACTAATTCAAGTCGCACTTGAACACACCAGCCATCATGCAGTACTGCGCCTGCGTGAGTTGCAACAAGTCTCCACGCCAGCAGGCAGAGGTAGTCTGTATTCGTCATTCACACGAGGCAACCGGAAGACCTTAGACTACGTTTATACAAACAAGAAATAGTGTTTTCGTTCCATTTCATCGTGCTGATCAGTTGGTCTTCAATTGCTTCATTCCAGATGGCCATGATGCTGTAAAACATTTGTATTCAGATAAGAGGAAGATGAGGCCTAGTGGTCTTGTGGTACTTCTTCCAAATAGAACACCGGATTGTCGTGAGTTCAATACCAGGGCTGCCACCATTGTGCCCCTGAGCAAGGTACTTAACCCTGAGTTGCTCCAGGGAGACTGTCCCTGTAGTTAGTTCACTGTAAGTCGCTCTGGATAAGAGCGTCTGATAGATTACCTGTAATGTAATGTAATGTAGTGAAAAATAAACAGCTTCTGTGTGTGCCCTCTTGACTTATGTCGTTTGTTTGCTGATCTCACTTCCGTTTCTCCTTTCGTGCACTGATCCGCTGAAGCTGAACAGCCAATCAGAGTGATTTATTTTGCTTACAGTCTCCGCCGCCGATTCAACACGCTGAATCTGGCGCGGAAAAATGGCAACAGCGCGAGACACAATGCAAAAACCAGGCCGACAGACGCTCACCGACATCCAATATCGGCTTGGTGTGTCACGGCCTTTACAAGACTCAAGCTGTTTGCCACAAGATACGTTGTTTAGCCGAATCTCTACATCAGAGGTGGAGAGTGCAAAGTTAGCATTCCCCATTAGTCCTAACATGTTCCTCACATGTATTACCATTACAGTAGTCACAGGGTTAGCATCTCTTCCTCTGAAAAATAAATACCTGCCAATGTTTGAACTATTTTTGATGTTACTTTCTATTACCATATATTTTCATAGAAAGTAATGTCTTCATACTTTTCTTGTTTTATACAAAAAAGACAAGATCTGTAATTTCCAGCTGGAAATATAGTCACACGGTTAAAAAGATTTGGACTGCACTGCTATGGACGGAATTGTTTCATCCGGATGGATAAAAAAGTCTTCTGTTCAACGACCCTTTTTGGGTTTTTCAGCATGTTTTGTATTAATTTGTCAGAGAAAAGAATGCTTGCCTCTGTGACCCAAATGTAACACTAATACATGCGAGGCTGTAACTGGGGCGGTGGTGACCCATTAGATAGAATGGCCACAATTTCTTTTTTAAAAGGTTTGGAAAATACAAGAATTTCCCTTAACTGGTTTGTCTGGCTGAAAGTCAAGTGTCAAAGTTATTATAAAGTTTTCTGTTTTACTCATCCAGTAGCATTTACAGCTGTTACTTGCTGTTTTGTGCAGTAAGGCATTATCTTATAACCAATATTTAGGGAGCATATAGTGAAAAGGGGGTTGTTAACAACCTGTGTGTCATATGTTCCTTTCCCTTTTGGACTGTTTTGCAATATTACTGCATCCCCAGATCTGAACTTCTTTTCTGAAACCTCATTTTGTTTTTAGATGAAAGATGCTTTTAAAATATTATTAGCAAAGTAATGTTGATGACTGTTCTCTTTTTGACAGCCCTGATGCAGACTACACCATAACCAGCAAGTGGCCAGCAGTGTGGGTGAAGATCACCTCTAGCTGGGTGTGTTTGGCCCTGTACGTCTGGACCCTGGTGGCCCCCATGATCCTCACCAACCGAGACTTCAGCTGATCAGCAGCTCCATCTCTGGCTCCACTCTGTCCTCCACAAACCTCATCTTTTTTACAGAAACTTTGACCACATTGCCTACATCTTACTTTCTAAATGGACTGGATTTTATACTTCTAACTGGAGTTTAGTTTCATTATTTAATTAAGTTAAACATGTGGTCTGGTTCAGAGGTGCCATAACAGCTGCTTTTAGGTATTTACTGTAATGATTTCATATCAGCAGCAGCTCATTAATTGGACATCCAAGTACAATCACACATTTTCTACAGACACACAAAAACTCTATCAAGAGAAACATTCAGTTTGTTTGTGTAAATGTATATGAATTGTGTATCCAGGTCCAAAATAAAACCAGTGTCACATTTTGATATTGCATGCTCTTAACAATCGATTAACAAAAAACAATTGAATTAATTTCTGCTGTAACAGCAACAAATATTTGTCAGATTTGATCAAATACCAATATTTTCTACACTGCTTAAAAATATGAATGTATTACAGTATTAATAATGAGGGTTGGTTTGTAAACTGCTCACAGTAGTGAAACTCATATAGTTTGCTGCTATGCCTTCCAATGCCTTACGGTATATGTCTGTAAAATGTTTCAGATATGTAAGCACATAGTAGTATCAGCATAGTAGTAGTAGTAGTAGTAGTAGTAGTAGTAGTAGTAGTAGTAGTAGTAGTAGTAGTAGTAGTAGTAGTAGTAGTAGTAAACTATTGCTGATAAACATGACACATTCCTGCAATATGACTCGAAGTCAAGTTAAGTTTCTGCCAAATATTTATGGACCAAGATATTTTTAATGTAAATGTGTCTTTGAGATGTGATCGCTTCAGGTTTTAGAACAAATCCATAGTGACATAACTGCACTGAACACACAGATACAATCAAAAGATGTGTGTTTAAAGCTGATATTGGTGATGGTTATTATTTTCTATGCATCCAAATAGTTTGGAATAGCTTTAATGTTTATTATGACTCTGAATCAAACCAGATCGATATACAAACACTAACCAAATGCCTTGTAAGCCAAAGTGATTTACTGTAGTTAGTGTGTGATAAGCAGGCTGTGAGTTCTGAGCTTCTGCACTCAACAGATTTTCAATGTGCAAATCTCTTAATAAATAAACTAGTCCATCTTGCGTCATGTCCAACAGTTAATTGTAATCATAGTCTCATGTTAAAATGATCGTCATCAAAGGATCCTTTCAAACAATAACTAATTCTCATCATAAACAACGGTGATAAAATATTTTAAACGCTGATTTTGTAATTATATTTAATCAATTTACAAAATATAAACTCTACAATGACCAAAAAAATAAATGCATTGTCCAGTAATAAGCCTTTAAACACCAGAATATTAGCAGTCTGTCTGTGTTCTGAAAACTTGATAACTGAGAAGTCGGTTTTACACTTCTGAGTTGCCAGTAAATGTTAGAATTCAGCAAAATGCTGTCTGTACATTGAAACTCTGTTGTGACTTACATCAATTGTGTAAACACTGTAAAAGAATAAAAGCAGTTTTACAACTGAGCTTTTGTCCTGATTCAATCAACTGTCTTACTATTCTTACAATTCTGTTTTTATGGAGGTTGGATAAATGACACAAATGAAAAAGATTTTTCAGTATTAATTGATTTTTTGTCAGCTTGGAAGCAGTTCTATTTCATCCTTACAGACCATCAGAGGCAGTGCTTAACACTGAATATCTTCCGTCTCGCGCATGCGCAGGTCGAATATTTATATCAACAAAGTCATGTGTGACCTTGGATGACCCCAGTCATGTATAAGATCCGGTGTCATCGACGAGATCAGTCCTTAATTTCTTCTCGCTAAGACGCAGGTTATTACTCACTGAGCATTAGCTTGAGCTAATAAGGAAATAAAAATATATATCGCGTTGGTTGGAGCTGTGGGTTACTCGCCCTCCAGAGGCTGCAACGGGCTGTCCCTCTCCAAGAGGGAATTGTGTGTCACCATTTTTGGCCTAGGGATTCCACGTCTGTCCTCCGAGGCCGGCCCCACCCACTAGCTCACTCCAGTAGGCACCCGGGGCCTCAGCACACCACTGGGAGGCCGGCCCACTACCATGCGGCTATGCTCGCGGCCCCACCGAGTTGCCCCCCCAGAGCCCCCATGGGCCGCGGGGGGCAGGGATTGAGGCCTCGGGGCTGGCTTCTTTTCCAAGCCGCAGCTCAGCTACTGAGAAGCTTCAGACCCATGGGTGGTTTCCACCTGAGCCCAGAGGTACAAGCTTCAGTTCCGACCCCTCTCAGAGCCTGACCTTCATTGGTGTTGCTCTGGACAGTTACTATGAGGGCCTGTCCTTCAGCTCAACGCGTGGACAACATCCTTCAACTTCTGCACCTCTTCCGAGGATGCAGATCTGGTGCACAGCATCTGGGGGCTCTTTGGCAGGGCAAAGGTAGAAATAGATATTTTTGCCTCGAAGCTGTCAACCCACTGTCCCCTATGGTTCTCCCTGACGGAGAAGACCAGCCCTCTGGGTCAGAATTTTCTCAGTTGCTATGACACTCGTCTTTTCTCAGGAGTTTATGCATTTCTTGTTGCTTTCATGCAGAATTCGTAGAGTAAGCTACAGTTACTGGATACGGAACAGAGGACAGACTACATTGTACAGTAAATATGCAATTAGACATGCAAAGCAGTCTATTTTTCCAGATAAAACAAAAAAGGTGATACATTGTTTTTACACTGAATCTTGGAGCTTCCCATCAGTGTGTATTGGTGTTGAGTAACCCTGAGGGAATAAGGTTGTCCTCTATTCTCACATTGTGTGGTAGAAAAAGTAATTAGATGTTAAAAACCGATGTGTCAAAGAGGGCATGAGAACTCATAAGAATGCATGGTGAGCAGAGATATTATACTTTGCTTAATATAAAGACATTTTTCTTCAAAAATATTTTTGAATTAAAGAAACACAAAGATACAAACTGTACAAACAGTGGTAACACCTTATTTTGGGGGTCTGTCTTTTCTAGTTCTAATTTCCTAACCATTTCTAAGATTTGATCTCATAGTACCTTATAAACCAACTAGAGCATTGCGCTCCCAGACTGCAGGGTTACTTGTGGTTCCTAGAGTCTCTAAGAGTACAATGGGAGCCAGAGCCTTCAGCTATCAAGCTCCTCTCCAGTGGAACCAGCTTCCAGTTTGTGTTCGGGAGGCAGACACCCTCTCCACATTTAAGAGTAGGCTAAAGACTTTCCTTTTTGATAAAGCTTATAGTTAGGGCTGGCTCAGGTTTGCCCTGGATCAGCCCCTAGTTATGCTGCTATAGGCTTAGACTGCCGGGGGACACCTCCCTGCTCTCTTCCTTCTCTTCCTCTCTCCTCCCCTTCCTCCCCTCTCTTCTTCTCCCTTCTTCTCCCTCTCTATCTGTATGCATTTATGTAAATGTATGTTACTAACTCACCATCCGGGGTATCATCCCCGGAGTGTCTGTCTCTCATGTGGCAGGTTGCCACTGATAAAGTTTACGTCAGGATCATGAATCGTGACAGCGCCTGCTGACCTGGTCCTGCTGGACACCGGGAAGCCTTATTGACATTTTCCTGGATTTATCCATACTTTCTCTTTTTTTTCCAACACAACATAATTTCTATGTTGTTTATCCTGTACACACGACATCTATTGCACATCTGTCCGTCCCGTGAGAGGGATCCCTCCTCAGTTGCTCTCCCTGAGGTTTCTTCCATTTTTCCATTTTTCCATTTTTCTTTTAGGAAGTTTTTCCTTGTGCGATGCGAGGGTCTAAGGACAGAGGGTGTCGTGACCTGTACAGTCTGTAAAGCACACTGAGACAAATGTATAATTTGTGATATTGGGCTATACAAATAAATTTGATTTGATTTGATTTGATTTGGTATACTCATTCTATGAAAAACAGAGACATAGCCAGTGTTTAATCTTTCTAAGTCTTTCAGTCAATGCACAGCAGACAATGCAAAAATGTGACATTTGTCTACAAGCTAGCTCACAATTTAATTTATATGGAGACTAAATTGCCATCAATAAATAAAGAATGAGTGAATATTTACCTTGGTTTTAGATGGAGCAGGTTTCTCAAGGAAATCCCTTTTTACCAATAATCATATCAATACTATAATTTGTATTTCCTGGAAACATCCTAGGATATTGTACATGATTATATACAGTATATCTCAAAAGTGAGTACACCCTTTAGATTTTTGCAAATATTCTGTTATATCCTTTCAGGGGATAACATTATCCTACTGAAACTTTGATATAACTTAAAGTAGTCAGTGTGCTGCTTGAATAACAGTATAGATTTATTGTCCTTTGAAAATTACTCAGTACACAGCTGTTAATGTCTAAACAGCTGGCAACAAAAGTGAGTACACCCCATAGTGAACATGTCCTAATTGTGCCCAATGATGTTGTTTTCCCGCCCTGGTGTCATGTGACTCGTTAGTGTTACAAGGATTCAGGTGTAAATGATAAGCAGGGCTGTTAAATTTGGTGTTTTGGGCACAATTCTCTCTGAATGCTGGACAACATGGCACCTCATGGCAAGGAACTCTCTGAGCGGCTGAAAAAAAGGATTATTGCGCTTCATAAAGATGGCCTTGGCTATAAGAAGATTGCCAACACCATGAAAATGAGTTGCAGCACAGTGGCTAAGATCATACAGCGGTTTTCCAGGACAGGTTCCACTCGGAACAGGCCTCGCCAGGGTCGACCAAAGAAGTTGAGTCCACGTGCTCAGCGTCATATCCAGAGGTTGGTTTCCAAAAATAGACGTGCGAGTGCTTCCAGCATTGCTGCAGAGGTTGCAGAAGTGGGATGTCAGCCTGTCAGTGCCCAGACCATACGCCGCACACTGCATCAAATCGGTTTGTATGGCGGTCGCCCCAGACAGAAGCCCCTTCTGAAACCGATGCATAAGAAAGCCCGCAAACAGTTTGCTGAAGACAATGAATCCAAGAACATGAGTTACTGGAACCATGTCCTGTGGTCTGATGAGACCAAAATAAACCTGTTTGGGTCAGATGGTGTCCGGCGTGTGTGGCGGCACCCTGGTGAGGAGTACCAAGACAAATGTGTTTTGCCTACAGTCAAGCATGGTGGTGGCAGCATCATGGTCTGGGGCTGCATGAGTGCTGCCGGCACTGGGGAGCTGCATTTCATTGAGGGACACATGAATTCCAATATATACTGTGACATCCTGCAGCAGAGCATGATCCCCTCTCTTCGGAAACTGAGCCGTAGGGCAGTTTTCCAACATGATAATGACCTTAAACACACCTCCAAGATGACAACGGCCTTGCTGAAGAAGCTGAAGGTTAAGGTGATGGACTGGCCAAGTATGTCTCCAGACCTAAACCCAATTGAGCACATGTGGGGCATCCTCAAGAGGAAGGTGGAGGAGTGCAAGGTGTCCAACATCCGTGCGCTCCGTGATGTCGTCGTGGAGGAGTGGAAGAAGATTCCAGAAGCAACCTGTGCAGCTCTGGTGAATTCCATGCCCAGGAGGGTTAAAGCAGTGCTAGATAACAATGGTGGTCACACAAAATATTGACACTTTGGGCACAATTTAGACATGTTCACTATGGGGTGTACTCACTTTTGTTGCCAGCTGTTTAGACATTAACAGCTGTGTACTGAGTAATTTTCAAAGGACAATAAATCTATACTGTTATTCAAGCAGCACACTGACTACTTTAAGTTATATCAAAGTTTCAGTAGGATAATGTTATCCCCTGAAAGGATATAACAGAATATTTGCAAAAATCTAAAGGGTGTACTCACTTTTGAGATATACTGTATATACTATAAGAAATAATAGACCCATAAAATAAAATGTGACATCATGCCCATCATATCAGAGGTGGACAGTGGACAGACTCGTTTGCCTCGACTGATCGGCATTCCAACTTCACAAATCAAACTACTGTAGATTGAAATACAAGAGTTTACACAGTGAAAACATCAGCCGATGTCCATCAGATGCAGGTTGTGGGATGCAGTCAGTGTGAAGAGCCTCTCCTCAGGCTCCCTCTGGGCGCTGTGAACCACCCGACAACTGAACTTGGAGCCCTGGTCGTCCTTGCTAGGGGTGAGTTTGAGAAAACTGAACATAGAGTAGAGGCCGTTGATGTTTAGGCTCGGGGGAGTGTTGAAAGAGGAAACCTTGTCTCCATCTTTAGTCCAAGTGACTGACACATCCTCCGGACAGAAGTCTTTGATGCACAGGTGCAGTGTACACTCTTCGTTCAACAGAGGACACAGAGGTTCACAGTCGATGAACATCACATTAGGAGGAGTTCCTGTTCAAACAGACAGGGTATACAAGCCACAAAACATTCATTAAAAGCAGCGAACTCATCCTGTCTGCCTGCTTTTGTCTGCGTTTGGCTCCTCTCCTCTGTTACCTGAATTCACCTGCCGTGACAGAATGAGGCTTATGAGAAATGTGGTTTTAATTTTGATCTGATTAGACGGGAATATTTAAATAAAATTGCATATAAACTCAATTTTAGGGTAAGGGATTTGCTCGGTTCATGCAACATTTTGCAGAGGTTTATAATTTCAAGCAACCCTGCGGTGTTCTTAGGAATCCTCTAACATGCACTGTTCAGGCTGTAACATTACGAGGGAGTTTTGCCCCTTTGCTTGCATCGAATGGGAGGTGAATGTTAATTTGGTCCTTATACTACTTTTATTTAATGTCACTACCTGGTTACGTCTCTGTATATTCACCTACTGTATTTCTTACTTTTTCATTTTAAAATATATTTTATTACTAACTTAAACATTTTACTTGAGCGATATTATTTTTATCCTTTGCATATTTAAAGGAGCATTGCTGGTGGGAGCCTGACATATAAGATTGTATTTACCAATGATTGTTTCTCTCTAGTTATATTGCATATGGAATACAGAACTTGAACATAGGTTTTGTGACATTTATACAACAATAGAATCTTGAGTTTAGGATGCTCTGCAGATTTACTAAATACGATGATCGGTTCTTGCAGGAAACATTTGGTGCTGCTACCTTGAGTGTTGATGTGGTACAGGACATCTTTGTAACCCGGAGCAGGCAAGCTGGAGTGGTAAACACGGCAGGTGTAGACCGCCCTCTCGTCCTCTCTCGCCATGACCAGCTGAATCTTACTCCACACACTGTAGAGGCGGTTTTGGTCGGAGAAAGGTCCAAAGTGTGTGAAGGTGCAGACCTGCTCTCCGTCGTTCCTGGACCACTCCAGGTCAACGTCATGGGGATAGAAGTTCTCCACTCGACAGCAGAGAACCAGATTCCTTTCCACCTTGGGGATCTGAGGGATGCTGGAGATCTGGAAGAAAGACGGCTCCACTGGAGGTGCGAGTGTGTGGTGAGAGGAGAGGGCAGTCGTGTTAAATCATAAGAGTTATTCACATGGATAATAATAACAGTTCAGAACATGCTCAGCATATCAGGGTAAGGTCTTCCCAAATAGAACTAGAGTAACCTTAATGGTCCTTACATTTTACAAATAACCTCACTGGCTGTGATTAATAATATTAAAAAAGATATGCTTCTTTGAATTTTCATAAACACTCATAAGATCAGTGGCTGGATAAAGTTTTAAAACTATGTTTTGATTGTCAAGAATAAATGAAGTGATGAAAGGAACAAACTCATATTGATGAATTTGATACAAATGGAAATTAATTTTGCCATATGTGGAGCTAAGAGGAGGGTTGTGCCAGAAGAAATATTTGACAAGACGGTTTTGGTGGAAAAATGTTGCTGACGGTAAAACTAGATAAAAGGTCCAGAGGATTCTTCCCCTCATGATCATCAAAATCCACATCAAAGTTAGGAACTCTGACATATAAGTTTTAAATTACCTAACCATGGACCAAGGGGTTAATGAAAGGGAAGGTTAGACCTGACTACAAGAGACAAAAGGTCAAGGGGTCACACAAATATTGGCAATCTGGCCAGCAGCTGTCAAATATCTTACTGCACACCAAATAAGCAGACTGATCAACATCACGTGATCTCTTCAAATCGTTAAAAGAAGATAACACACTGCTGTGAGTACAGTGTGCTTCTGTTCCTTACCTTTTACCTGGACTGTGGTCATTCTGCTGATGCTCTTGCCCCTGCACAGCACCACGCACTGGTATTTGGTCAGGTCTTCAGTGACACTCAGACATACAGTCAGGACAGATGTGTGGTGTCTGCCATCTGACTGGAGACAAGCCTGATCACTCAGATCTGCACTTACCAACAGAGAAACAGATTCTGACTGGAACTCTGAGTCTGCACTGCTTCTTAATTTAAACCATTTCACTTTGAGCTCCCGCTGTCTTGCCCCTCGGATGGTGCATGTGAGGTCGGTCTGCACCTGAGCATAAATGATGCTGGCTTGGCTGATTTCAGAAACACTTGGTGGAGCTGTGGAGAGAGAGAGAAATGCATGTTATTGCACAAATAAGACAATGAGACAATAAAGTATTTTTCCATATTCGAATTAGGAGTCAAACTCTGAGTATTATTCACTCTCACTTCAAACTCAGTATGTTAGTCTGCAATTACTTTTTTTATTTTTAAATTTCAATAAATAAAAATGCACTTTGTTCACATTGAGAAGTACCTTTACAGAAATGCGTGTAGAGAAGCAAAGCGCTTCCAATGACAGAGGTGACCAGCAGCAGACTGATTACACTGGTGACAGCTATCAGTGTGACAGCACTGTAAAGAGGCTGTGATGGAGCTGCAGGAGGAAGAGATTTGAGAGCTCCATATTACATATAGTAAATATGTATTTCAGTATGGATACTGACTTTGATTCAGAGTTTAAAGAATGACAAAGAACAAAGAGAAGTACCCTGAACAGTCAGTGTAACAGATGTGTTGTACGGCCGGCTGTAGGTCTGATGCTCCACCTGGCACATGATGCGTACCTCTCCATCCTTCAGTGCTGAGGAGTGCAGTGTGATGCCACTGCGAATACTGTAGGTCCCATCTGGATTGTGAATAGCCATTTCGGTGCAGACACGGGAGTGGTGGCTTGCACCTGCGTGGACAGTGTGGGAGCCGTTTTGAATGTGCCATGTCACAGCCAGCTTCTCTGGATAGAAACCTGTGATGTCACACTGTATCGTCTTCTCCCCCCCCTCCGTCACAGCTGCCTTTTCTGGGAGCAACACTGAAGGCCGAGCTGGGGCAGACGTCAAAAACTTTACATTTATGTTTTTTTGGGTAGAATGTTCCTCCCTAAATTGCACCATATAACACAAATATCACAGTGTAGAAAGCTGCGGTGCTCATGCTGCTCTTACAGCTAACTGGACATATTGTAATGCAGCATTTATCAACAAAAAAACAGAAATTTCAGAAGTTGGTGGAACCCAAAACAGAGCTCAAAGAAGAGTGAATATAGGACTTGCATTCATTAGGTGAACAGAAACACATGTATAAATAAGCAATAGTTTGCAAATATATTTTCCATAACAACTTTATACAATGATAAAATGTCAATAGGCCTACTGTGTTTCAAGCTGTTCTACTGCCCCAGTTGCCAAAAAAATATCCATACAGCAAATATGAAGCTACAGCCAACAGCCAGTTAGCTTATCTTAGCATAAAGATTGGAAACATGGGAAAACTTCAGAGGGTTTGGTATGTGGTTTTGTCATCTTTGGACAGCTAGATAGTCTCGGCCAGCTACTCCCCCTGTTTCCAGTCTTGAGTTAAACTAAGCTAACCAGCTGATAACTGTATAACTGTCAATCTTCTCATTTAACCCTTAGCAAGAAGGCAAATAAGCATATTTCCCAAAATGTTGAACTATTTATTTAATGTATGGATATTAAGCAGTATTCAACTAAAGTGTTCAGTTTAGTAAAAACCAAAAACACTGGAACCACAACTAGAACTCTGCAACACATAAAAGGTATAAATTATAATTTAACAATTGGTTATGATGAACAATAAAGATGATTCTGTTGGCACACAGCTTCCATACCAGAAATCTGACATGCAACTAAAACTGCTGAAAAACAATCTGAGACATTTTGGATAATAAAATGGACAGTCTTGTGTTATTAGACATTTGTATAACTTGTCTCAGGGATCTCATTTACTGAAACTTCTCACTAAAGACAGTGTTTGTAAACCAGTAGCACATGTTGAGTATGTGATTCAGGTGAGAATAAATACCCAGAACTTCCAGGGAAGTGGTCTCTGTGTAGACTACTGGTGTGATGATTCTGCAGGTGTACAGCCCTTCATCTCCCACAGTCACATTACGAAGCTGCAGAGATGCATCACTTTGTAGCAACTGCATTCTATCCACTACTGAGCCATCTCTGTTTACTTGCACTATTCCATCTTCAAAAGTGTACACAATGCTCTTCTCTAGATGTGTATCCACCATGTTCCACTCAATGGTGAAAGCGCTCCACTCCACCAGCTTGGACAGTTTGTCAAACAGGCAGCTGAGAGTCACGTCTGCACCCACCAAGACACTGAGCTTGCTCGTCGTGTCAGCTGAGGAACCTGGAAACATGAGAGTGGAGACAAGTTTGTAAAAAAGCAGGACAATAAACTGTGCACAGTTGAAACTTCATACCGGAACAATAAAAAACAATGCTTCACACTTACCTCTACAGTGCAAAACAATAACCAGGACTTTAATCATCATTTTTATATTCTGTAGGTACTCCATTTGGACTGTTGCGTTATGTACATTACGAAAGCAAACTTTCGGTCAGGTGTGTTCGCACAGTTCAAAGACATTCCCTGGTGGTTGTGTCATGGACATGTACAGTAGGGCTTGTCTAGTAAACAATTACCTGGCTGCACCTTCTTCTGAGTCCTGGACTCTGACCTGGGGCTGACACCTGCTTCATTACGGAAGACTCATACAATAAAATGTCAGTGGGAGTCTTTTGCTCCCAGTAGCATATGCGCAATTATGTATACTCATGAGTCAATAATATGATTAAATGTCACCATCATAAATCACCTTCATGTATACTGTGAATCTCATCCACCTATGATGAGTATCAAATGGGCAGTCTTCTATTTACAACCTACACACACTCAGTGCACTTCAGTTATACAAGTAAACTTTCACTTGTCAGCCATGAGGTGCTAACATTACGCCTGCTTTTAGTTTAGTAAAAGTAGCAGTACACTCAAAAACAACTCTAACAAAAATAAATGATAATGTTCTGTGTGTGGGATTAACTCAGCTAAGAAGTATCTTAAGTAATATTTATTTTGAACAATACTGCAATACATAGAAACTAGTGGCTGTCTGCATGGTAGATATATGAGCACCTGACTATTGTTTTGAAACAGAACCGTGTACCTATCCCCTAACAGCCTCTTAAAGGCGCACTCACCCAACACATGAAGTGCAGTTTACTTGTCAGGAGTAGCCTTCTTCTCAGTCTGGTAAAAACAGTTGTATACTATATTCTGTGCCTCTGGAGGGAGCTTTCCAAAATTAGAAAAAAAAGTCAGGATATATCAGGGATATACACTTATCTGCTTTCTTGCAGAGATGTTCATACCACTCATGTGTGTACATCAAATAAGAAGCTACAGCCAGCAGCTGATTAGCACATGGACTGGAATTATGGAGAACCGCTAACATTAGCCTGGCTCTGTCCGGAGGTAAAGAAACATAGCAGCCCCTTTAAAGCTAACATCTGTTTATTTAATCCGTACAAAAAACAAAATGTAAAAACAGCAGGTTGTGGTTTTGTAGGTTATGTGTGACTATTTATTGGTATATCCACTGGTTGCCTAGCAACCCCACATTGATGTCAAGACTAATGCTATGCTACTATGCTACCAGTATCAGCAATAATGGATGTGAGGAAACTGATGTGTACTAATGAGTCTGACTTTGTATGTAACATTTTTGTAGATGTCAACACATGAACAGTCAAAATACATCTTTTCATTATATTGGCCTTCCATATGAAGAAAAAACATTTACTACACACATTTTTTTATTTTATGGAAATTATTTTTTGTACAATAACAGTTTTGTAATTAGAACACTTTTTTTTTTTCCAGAGGCTTGACCTTGTACACAGCATGTATCATCATCCCACCATGGACCTCTTCCTCCCTCTCAATCGAACCTCATCAAGCTTTTTAAGGACTGCTGACGACTTCTTGGATGACGCTGCATAGCTCTTCAGCAACCTTTCAAACAGCGCCTCTGTGTTGGGGTGGGTACTGAGGAATGCCTTCTCCAGCACGTACAAGTCCACCCCCTTGTCCTCCGGCAGAGCAGAGATGTAACTCAGGCCGAAGTCAATGAGGAACAGCTCGGACTCCCCGTCCTCCAGGCCGCATCTCAGCAGCATGTTGGAGGTGGTCAGGTCTCCATGGATGACGTCCTCGTCATGCATTTTGGACAGGATCTGACCCACCCTCTGAGCCAGTCGCACCAGCTCCTTACAGGAATCAGACTGCTGGGTAGATGCGATGTGGTCACGCACAGTCGAGGAACCCACGACGTCCTCCAAGAAAATACAGTGGGATGTGTAGTCCACAAAATAGACTACAGGGACAGATATGCCTGAGGACAAGAGAAATTGAAGAGTCTTATTTAAAAAAAAAAGTGTATGTTGAGCTCTAAAGATACAACATCAACTCATTAGGAGCCTGTGTTTTCTAGTAATATTAAATAATAAGGATATTATTCTATATTTTCCTTATTGTCAACAAGTCTCATGCAAAGACCAAAACCGATGCAGTACGTGTTAGTGTGTCTCTAAATCTCTGCTGATTTCTCTACTCTGTCTGTGCCCCAACACCATAGATCATGTGCATGTGACGTCATGCTTATTTCCCAACCCGTAAATCAGCCATGTTGGATAATATAAACAACCAAGACGGCGCCCGTTCACGTGGGAGTTGCTGCAACGCTTCGTAATTTTCTTTGTATTTAAACGTCTAAGATTGAAAGAAAATGCCAATCGTGTGCGCAGTGTATAATTGTGGTAATAACGCTACTCGTCACCCAGAGAAACGGTTCTTTAGATTTCCTAAAATCATCAAAAACAACGATCCACAAAAGAGGGATGAATTGCTGTCTACCGAACGCCGTAAGCTGGTTTAGCAACATAACTCGTGAGGATTTAACAGAAGAAAAAGCACAATTCACCGTGTGTGTGGTGTCCACTTTATATCTGGTAAGAGCTCATGCTAAAGCTATGTTTTCAATGTTTACGTTAAACATTTGTGCTTATGATATACCCGAACACTGTAAGACCTTACTTCTCCATATCGCTGACTGGTAAATAAGGCACTTTCTTTACATGTGATGGCAGCCATTTGCTCTTTTCTTCTGTGCATGTTTTTGTTTTGCTTATTCTTGAGCCTACTTCACTTGCGAAAAGCAAAGCACCAATGTGAGAACATGCTTCGCTTAATCCAGCCATACAATCACAGTGTGCGAGGATAACATCGCCGCTCTTCTCACTCACAAACCACGGCTTGAGCGGTGTATCTCGAGATCTTTGAGAGTGATTTACACGGGCATGGACGAGCACCTTGTCATCTTTCAGTGGTTTGGTAAGAAGACCAACCCAGCCAGAAACAAAGAAATTATAAGCATCTAAGCTCTTGTATGCCTTCATTTGTGCGTTGGTTGCCCACGGCGTTTGTAGCACAAGGTAGTTCACAATATCCGGATATTCAATCGGTGGTAATGACTCCAAATCCTCAATATATTCCGACGGCTTTAGCGTGTACGGGTCACGGCCGCAAATTTGGACTTTTTCCTCTGAATCTTGCCTTTGCAGAAGACTCCAGAGAGTCAGTATTGTTGTTGCTTTAGACGCCATTGTTGATTTGTTTTTCATCCAAAATGGCGTCGCACGCATATGTCACCTATTGGTTGTTACTGAAAATGTAAAGCTTTAAAAACACATAAAATATATATATATACACCCCGGTGGTTTTATGTCATGTAGACTGATTCTCTTTGGGTTATTGCTGTTAGAGCAAAATAAGCCATTTGAAGTTCCAGATGTTGTGATCGGCATTTTTCACTATTTTCTGACATTTTATAAACTCAACAATTAATTAACAATTAATCAGAAAATTGACAGATTAGTCAATGATAAAAAACATCAGCTGTGGTCCTAATAGGCTTCAGCAGGCTGTAATGAAAACCATTTACCAAATAATAAACAATATATTGTTCTACACTGTTCATTTTTCGTTTTATATCCAGGCCCATTCTTGTTCTTCAATGACACCTCCCTAGCTCCATAGTTAAATACAACATCCCATCTCAACAGAGCTCAACCCCTCAACTTCTAATGTCACAGAATCTGAAGGGGTGCCGCTTTTGTTGCAACACCAGTGTTACAGTTAGTTACAGTTAGGTCCAGACCCTCTGTGTTTACAGTCTATGGTGTGTGCGGAACACTCGCCTGCTCTCCGGCAGCGCAGTATGGAGCGGACCTCCTGCACAGTCCTGCGGTGGGTCAGCTTTTCGTCCAGCACTGGGTGTCTATAACGTTTCCGGAACCTTTCTTTCACAATAGTCGGCTTTCCCAGAAACTGTGCCCGGTACACTCTGGCTTCTGCTCCTTGTTTTATTAACTCTGCTTTACTGAGAAACTCTGGGACCGCCATGCTCTTTTCCTGGGCCATGTTTACTTCCGTTATTCTTCTTCTTCTTCTTCTTCTACTGTCTGTTTGTCTGCTGCCCTCCTGCTTCCTCTGCTCTGGCTCCACATGCTGCCACCTGACGGCCAACAATCAAACACAAATACACTACAGAAGTAAATGTCACAGCGACATGGCCAAACCTGTTCTACCATACATGCATGGGCCAAATGAAAACAATAGTTGTTCTAGATACTTAAAAAAGCCTTTTTATTGTCATTACACAAAAAGTACAACGAGATTCAGAGTGCCACTCTGTCCCAGTGTGCAAAAAATACAAAGACATACATAACATTAAAAACACGGCAGTAGGACAGACAACATAAGCAATCATACGGGGGAATAAATAGTTAAAAATATTGATTACAACTATTGATATAAAAATAGTTTATACTTTTTAAAAGTGCATTCAGAGTGTAGATGAAGATGGTTATGATTATTGCATTAGGTGTGGTGGTTAAGTAGCCTGACGGCCCAGGGGTAGAATCTGTTTTTAGTCTGTTTGTCCGTGATTTGAAGCTCCTGTATCTTCTCCCAGAAGGCAGGAGAGAGAACAGTCTGTGACCTGGATGAGAGCTGTCCTTTATTATTTTGTTTGCTCTACTGAGGCAGTGGGAGGTGGAGATGTGTTCCAGAGAGGGCAGGGGGCAGCCAATAGTTTTCTCTGCCATCCTAATCACTCTCTGCAGGGCTTTCTTGTCCGCAGCTAAACATCCAGCATACCACATAGAGATGGAGTATGACAGCACGCTCTCGATGGTCGCCCAGTAGAAGGACACCAGCAGCTTCTTGTTCAGTCTGTTCCTCCGTAGCACCCTCAGGAAGTGTAGTCGCTGCTGGGCCTTCTTAACTGTTGCAGTGGTGTGTGCTGTCCAGCTGAGGCTCTCTGAAATTTGAACCCCCAGGAACTTAAAGGTGGGGACCCTCTCCACTCTCTCTCCATTGAGGTGAAGGGGGGCGGGTTCTGGACGGTGTTTTCTGAAATCTATGATGATTTCTTTTGTTTTGCTTGTGTTCAGATGTAGGTTGTTAGCTGAACACCACGCAGACAGCTTCAGGATCTCGTCTCTGTATGCCGACTCGTCGTCTCCCTTATATATTTGGCCGACCACAGTGGTGTCATCTGCAAACTTTATAATGGAGTTGGAGGGGTGAATGGGAGAGCAGTCGTGTGTGTAGAGTCTGTAGAGTAGAGGGCTCAGCACGCAGCCCTGCGGGGAGCCAGTGCTGAGGGTGAGGGTGGAGGAGCAATAAGTGCCTATTGTCACTGTCTGAGGACGGTCTGTTAGGAAATTGTTTATCCAGGCACATATGATGGGGGGGGAAACCTAGACTTGACAGTTTTTCCACTAGTATGTCAGGTATGATGATGTTAAAAGCTGAGCTAAAATCGACAACCAACATCCTGATGTAGTTGCCTGGGACTTCTAGGTGGCTCACAGCTGTGTGAAGGATTATGGCGATGGCATCATCCGTGGATCTGTTAGCTCTGTAAGCAAACTGATGAGGGTCGAGGGAGGGTGGGAGGCTGGCTTTGATGTAGTCGGCTATCAGTCTTTCGAAACATTTCATCACCGCCAATGTTAGGGCTATGGGCCTGTAGTCGTTGAGCTCTCTGACTGGTGTCTTTTTGGGGACAGGAATGATGGTAGCCGTCTTCAGACAGGATGGAATGCTAGCTTGTGACAGGGACAGGTTGAATATGCTGGTCAGGGCCCCTGACAGCTGGTCAGCACAAGCTTTAAGTACTTTGCAGAGTACTCCATCGGGTCCTGCGGCTTTACCAGGATTCACAGACTTCAGCATCTGCTTCACCTGATGTTCTTTGAGGGTGGGAGGTGGTATGGAGCTGGTGGTATGCAGGGACAGGGGCAGAGTAGAAAAGTGGGGGGTCTGCTAGCCTCAAAGCAGGCAAAGAAGTGGTTTAGTTCCTCTGCAAGGTGGGCCTCAGCTCTAGTAGTGACTGATGTTTTGCCCTTATAGCTGGTTAGCTGGTGAAGGCCCTGCCAAACGCACCGTATGTTGTTATGAGCGAGATTCTCCTCCACTTTCCCCTTGTAGTCCTCCTTCGCAGCCTTGATGCCTCTCCTCAGGTTCGCCCTTGCCATGCTGTACTGGGCTGCATCCCCCGGCCTGAAGGCTGCGTCACGGGAACTCAGGAGAGACCGCACCGCTCGTCATCCATGGTTTTTGGTTTGGGTGGACACGAATGCGTTTTTCCACAGTTACTGTGTTTGTGCAGAACTTGATGTACGATAAGACAGCCTCTGTGTCTTCCTCCAAGTCTGTCTGTTCAAATATGTCCCACGCTGTGTGTTCGAAGCAGTCTTGCAGTTGTGAGAGAGCCCCCTCGGGCCAGGTTCTGATATATTTAACCACCGGCTTGGTGTTACTTCTTAGGGGGGTGTAAGCTGGGATGAGAAGCAGTGAGAGGTGGTCAGATAGTCCTAAATGGGGGAGTGGTACCGCTCTGTAAACATGCTTCAGGTTAGAATACACCCGGTCCAGTGTGTTCTTTCCTCTGGTGGTCATTGTACATATTGTACAAATTTAGGAAGCACATTTTTGAGACATACATGGTTGAAGTCTCCAGCTACAATATGAACTCCGTCGGGATGGGACCTCTGTTGTTTATTTATTAAGCTCTGGAGGTGGTCAAGTGCAATGCTAGCGTTAGCATCAGGTGGGATATACACAGTGTTGATTATCACCCCTGTCAGCTCTCTGGGCAGGTAAAAGGCTCTGCACATAATAGACATTACTTCCAGGTCGGGAGAGCAATGTGTATGAGTGACCCTGCTGTCTATGCACCAGTCGTTGTGGATGTAAACACACAGACCACCCCCTCGGCTCTTACCGGAAGCGCTGTTCCTGTCGTAGCGGTGGGTAGAGCGGCCTGGGAGCTGCACTGCTGCATCCGGAATCCGCGAGTGTAGCCAGGATTCCGTGATGATCATCACACAGCAGTCGCGGACGTTCGTGTTAGCAGCTAATAGTACCTCCAGTTCGTCGATTTTGTGGAAGATGGACCTGGCATTAGCGAGAAAGAGGCTTGGTAGTGGTGGTCGGTGCGGCCGCTTCTTACCTTAACATCCCTAAATCTATTTAGGCTACACAGATATTCATACAAACGAACGCTCCCTTCCACTGCTTAATGTATGCCTTACTTTTAGGGGCGGTTTCACAGTCAAGGTTTAAACCTAATCCCAGACTAAAATGCCCGTTTAGGCTGTTCTAACTCTAAGCGACCTGCACAGACTCATCTTAAAATAGTCCTGTATTTATCTTGTTCTGGATTAAACTAAACTGGTTGCAAGAGGGAGGATTAGAGCTACACTAGGACTAAATTGAATCTTACATTAATCCTTCAAGGAGGCAGGTTTAACCTCTGCTTAAACCCAAATGTTTGTTTGTGAGGGAGCATGGTATACTTTGATTACCTAAATGAAGATGAATACTTGTTGATGGGAGTAATCCATTAAATTACTATGATGAAATAACTTTTCCAGACTGCTTTAGAATGTACAAAGAAAATGCATTGCAAATAATATATTTGCTTGAGCCTAGCCTTTCCTCCTCGTCTCAAAGAGGAAGGCCTTTACCCACTTCACAACAAGTTTTGCTCACTTTCAGGTTTTTTGGCAACTGGAACTTTTCATGAGGAAACTGGTGATTTGTGTGGCGTCAGTGAAGCAACTATTTGTAGAATAGTTCACAAAGTCTGCAAGGCCATTTGTGAATTGAGGAGTATTTATATAAAGTTCCCTGATGCTGCTGCCCATGCCAACTATAAAGTGCAATTCTATGAATATGGCCACTTCCCAGGAGCGATTGGTTGCATAGATGGATGCAGTGGCGGGCCGTGCATTTCCCACCTAGGCCTTCAGTGATGTCCTACACAGTCCTACCTGAAATATTCCACCTCTTAATACCATCATTATGACGCCATGGCTCTAGAAACTATACATTTAGACAGAAATGCAGTATAACCGGGCGTTGCATCACCTTAACATAGTCAAGTACAACAGAGTTATGTTAATATTTCCGAAGCATATATAATTATAATCAATAAATCCGCATTTCCCTATTTTTGTTCACTCTTTCGTTGTGGAGCTCCGTTTCCCTGCGCACTTGTTCGTTGAGCTGTAGATCCACTCGGGTGTCCGAAAGGTTTTCAAAAGCACCGTTGCTTGTAAGTGCCCAGCCGTGCTTTGGTGTCTTGTTGCTGCCTTGGTTAGACAACTCAAGTTTCCAAACCCAGTGTGGCTCCAAACACCAAATCAATCCGTTGTAAATAGCAGGCATTCCCAGCAGTACAATTTGCAGTGCCTCTCAGAGGCTGTGAGCCAGGGGTACCGCTCGTAGTTAGTGATTTGAAAGTGGCGGACAAACCCTGTGATAGTCTCGCTAGCGTCGGGGTTAGCTGTTCTCTTCTCACGATGTCTAGCTTTTCTTGAAAAGTTTGTCTTGAAAATGGCGTTGTAATTATATCTGCGACCAAATCGATTTCTTCTCCTCCTTCAGCCATTGTGGGTTGAAAAAAAACAGCTTGTAGAAATCTAAATTAGCTCGTTCAAGTTCAGTTTGCTAGCTCTGCATAGCTCTGCCTCTCAATAGTGCATATCCAATCAAAAGACGTGGACGTGCTGACGTTATCGTACGCTAGCTGGCCCTGGTGTCCCCAATTCGAAATCTGATTGGTTAACGCCACAGTTTTGTTCCGTTCACTTTAAGCTACAGGCGCCCGCACTGTTGATTCTGAAGGCCTAAGAGCAGATTTCTTGGACCCTGGCAACACATTATGGCTGAAATATGATTGGATAAAAGCTCTAACATAAAGGCCAGCCCTCCAAATCTCGATCTGAGGCTGGAAGCAGCGCAACCAAGAGGAAAGCTATAAAATGAAGAGAATAGACTATGGGGAATAAATTAATACATATTTGTGGAAAGAATATATCAAAATTAAATGTATATTCTGATCATGTTTAGGCCAGCAGAGAAGGCCTACTTCTGTTATTATTATTTTTACTGATATGATTACTACATACTGCCTCATGCTTTACTGCAGGCATTGCTGCGTCTGTGAATGGCGTTCTAGAAGTTCTTCAAAATAAAAGTCTTCAGCTACTGACATGTTTTGTATTTTTTTTGGGGGGGGGCAATGTACGGATTCTAAATATAAGAAATGATCCAAAATGAAAAGCACTGACTGGCCCTTTAACCCTGCTATCGTGCCTGGTTGTTGAGCCTCTTTGGGACTTTCCTTCCTGAAAAAGTTGGGCAGTTGTCGACCTCTGGCGTCAAAATTGAACCAAGAAGATTCTCCTCTTGCAATTTGACACTGCTGCCACGTAGCCCGGACTTCCTGAAGGCCAGAAGTTTTCCAGGAGCATCTCTTTATCATCCCCTCTGCTACTTACGGTGAGTCCGTCTTTCTTACCGCATGGCTCACAGTTGAACATGTAAAAATCTGCAGCGGATTAAAGTGTGTTCAGAGTTCATAACAATGTTTGTAACAGCGCTGCAACAGACTGCAACTGTCTGAAATACCTGGACGGACAAACTGTGAGTGGATGAACAACGGGCCTGCTGTGTACAACACAAAGTGTTACCATATGTCAGAACTGCACACAGGGAGGTCTGTGAAGAACTGCTGCTCAGGAGAAAAGAGAGATAGACCCAGGGACGTAATGTAACTAAGTACATTTACTCAAGTCTACTGTTTATACTTCTGGGTCATTCCAGAATTGGAGGACAATTTAGACATCAACACTTTTGAAAAATGAACTTTTTATTTTATTCTTTTTTGTTATGTATTTAGGAAAAACAGATAATAAACCATCAACAAACGTCACCCTGTGACACATACTCATTAAGCAGAAAAGGGTATTTATTTTTTTATATTCTTCAATAAAACTCTTTACTATTAAGTAAAGAAAGTCACATTTATATTAAATACTCATGTAGTTGTGGATAAAACTGGTTTAATATTAATTTAAGTAGCTTTTTAAATCGATCTTGCCCAACTTTTCAGTTGTCACACGTTTCTTTTTACCAATTTCAGTATTTAATTTGAAATATTTACTCAAATACATTATGCATATAATTAATTAAGCTATTAAAAGGACATTAGTTTAAACTTTTGTGAGCTGAGAAAATTATTTAAGGTTATTTTAACAGAAAATGATATAGTAACAGGGTTGCGTAAAGTAACAGGGTTGAATGGCTACATTACTTTTGGTTGTAGATCATGACATGTGACAAATAAATACTCAGGACCACAGAAATTGTTGTTTGATAATATTCTATATATTTTCCAATCAAGGATTAACAGGAAGAGTATCAATGATGCATAACAAACATGTCAATACAACAACAAACTGGATATAATCAAATATACACTGGACAAATATAAAACATGGAGGTCACTAAGGTAGTCAAACAACTCCACAGTGGAAAGGCCCCAGGGGTTGATGAGATGCGTCCAGAAATGCTGAAGGCTTTGGGTGTGGCGGGGCTGTCTTGGTGGACACGCCACGCCTAGATTGAAGAGGAACAATGCTGATTCCGTCCTGGTCGTGGAACAACGGACCAACCGGTCTACATGTGTTTTGTTTTGTTTTTAAATATGTTTATGATTTAACAAATTGATTTTACCAATACAAGAGACATCAATAGAATAATACCAAAAAAAGTAAATAAAAACCCTATTTTAAATGTTATATTTGACATGCAAGTTGGTCACAAAGAAGCTCGGACAAGAGAAAAATGCTATTTTAGGGGTGTTCGAGAGCTATTTGGTATTTAAAATAATGCTTTTTCTGCAACTTTATATACATTTTGTCTCAAGAAAAGTATATTTAACACAACAAGTGCATGGTTTAGCTTTTTGGGCATGGATTATTAGTTTTGTTTATATGTAGGACATAAAATGTCCTCCAATTCTGGAATGACCCTTCTACTCCGAAACACAAGGGAATATTGTTCTTCTGCCAACAGTTACTGCTTACTTCGCAGATTAAGAATTTCCATATAAAACATATAACAAGATAAACAAGCTCATTAAATGTGGGGAATAGTTAAATAATATAAATAAAAATAATAAATAATAATGACTGGTTGCAGCCCTAATGCCATATGAATGTGATCCTTTTCACTGTTTACATATTAATGTAAATAATAATTTACAGCATTTAACAGCATAAGAAAACATTAAAAACTCATATTTAGTTTTTTTTCTATCTCAGGATCTGTATTAAAGACCTGACTTTGATGAAGAGTTGAACAAACTCAGGTTGACTTAAAAGCACATTTGTTTCAAGATGAACTCCACAGGAAGGCCCTGACACCTTTTACATTCTACACATTTACTCTTCTCAGGGAGAACTACTCAGCCTATAATAACAGATGTGTAACTTGTTCTGTGGCAGTGCATGAGTTTTTATCATGAGGCCATCAAGATGATCTCAGTCTGGGCTTGAAGATTAAACATTTATAACAGAAGGCCTGTGTTACAAACTTAAAGTATGGAGCTTGAAATCAGGAAGCTCTAATGAAAGCTTCACCCTATCGGGACATATAGTCTGGACATCCAAATATCTGCTGCTTTGATTTTGACAAACATTTTATTTATTCTGTCCTGCAAGTTTCCTAACTTTGTGGACATGCCATATGAAATCATTGGTTGTTGACACAGGCGGTCACAGCTCGGCACTTTAACTAGGTGCAAGTGTCATTAGAGCTTTAAAAGTTATCAAATACATTTTAAAATAAACTCCAAGCTACTGAAAGTCTCTGAAGGAACATAAGGATTGGTAAAATGTAGTGAAGTTTCTCTGTTTGTGTTAAAATGGTCTGAAAGTAGGAACCTTATATATCCATATATTGTTTTGAGTTTTACTTAATGTCCAATAAGTTAAGTTCAAGGACCACGAGGATGTCCTCTGAAGTGTCCGCGTGTGATTGAACTCTTCCGTCTCTCTCAGTTCATTTCCTTTGATGTCTGAGCTGTGGAGCTCTCATGTAGACTCCTCCTGCTGTTGTTGCTCCATCCTTATCAGCTGATGGGATATTTGGTGTTAACATAAGACTAAACAAGCTAACTGATTTCCACACAGCCGTGTATTTTGTTGAAACCGTCTCAAGTGGACTCCCTAATGAGATCATGGCAATCAACAAGAGGGTTGTCATGGCGACAGGGCTGCAACAGGCTCGTGTGGGCTCCCTTGTCTTTTCTATGATTAGGACAAAGGCACCTAGTGGGTGCCAGAACTGGAGATTGTCCATATTATTATTATAATTATTATTATTTTCTTATGTTTTGCTTCTATTTCACAGAGGATGTGTTCCAAGAAATGAATCCAGACCAGCGCAGCCTGACCGACATGTGAATGTAACAGGACAGAAGCAATGGGTAGGTTCTTTGTGGTTTCCATTGTAAAGCAGCTTTGTAAGGAATTGTTTTACTCTGAAGACAAATAAAGCAAGGGAAGTAACAAATGCATCAGGCTCTTCTGCAGGGCTGACAGTGGCCGACATGTTGTGCTGAAACCTCTGAAACTACATTAAGACCATGAAGCGGCATTAAAAATCATAAAACTATTCAAATCAATCAATCAAACGTGAAGAATCTTAATGCATGGACTGTATCTGAAGAACTGTTCTAATCTTCATTTGTCCCCATCTGAAAGTAAAACGGCGTAATCTTTTATCAGCTTTGAGATTCAGCAGCTTTCATTTGAGTGTGGGTCTGCCTCATTTGCATTTCTGTCAATAAATACTGCACATGAAAGACTCGCAGGTGAATGTGAGAAGCTGCTGCAGAGCAGTTGGAGTGATGAATGTGTCTCATTGATTTGGAACTCACTCAAATATGATACATACAGTAAACTGATGTAAAAAAGACAATCTGAGATTGGATGTTCTTTGCACAAAAGTTGAGCTGTGATAAAATACAGGAAATCTATAGACTGCAACACATTTATTTTTATTTATTTGTAAAGGACCCTGAACAATATTCAACATGAATGTTTCCCTTTAATGTATTGTGTAAAGCTCATTTATATATGTACCTGTGTAAAAGAATGATTACCCTCGTGTTGCTTACTCTATGAACAAAGGGTTGTTGCTTCTGAGATTTTCACCGTCATTATCTCACCAGCAAAATAAGTAAAGTTGTTCAAGTTTAAATCCGGATCAGTCTGACAGTTACACTTTTACATTTACATTTAGACTATAGACTGTAGAAAAACATGGCTCTAGCGCAGTGGTACCCACAGCACCCCTTCATATGATTGATCTTCTTGGCATCCCTTGCAGCACGCAGGTGTCCCGAAAGCACCCCCGGAGTGTCGCAGCTCCCATATTGGAAACCACTGCTCAAGCATTTATTACATCATCCATAGCTTCCTGTAGTCACATTTTGAGGATTTGACTTATAGACTTTGCTGCTATCTGGAGAGGTTAATGGATCTTGATATTACAACAGACAAGCTCTAAAATGTACCTCTCTTCAAGCCATAATGAAACTCCACTTTGCATTTCTTTTTTTGAATGGATATTTATAGAGCTTCTGATTTTTTGGAGTCAGCATCTATTGGCCATTAGTGGTAATGCATTTTAAGGCAACTGTGCCCTGGCTGTAGCCTTGGTGGTGGATTTGACAATCTCGCAGCAATTAATTAATCCAGAGAATCTGATGAAAACCACATGAAGTTAAAACATTAATATAAAATTCACAGGTTACCATAGAGCTTATTTTGGGGTGTAAATGTAAATATTTTGTTCGGAGTGCTCAACTCAAAAAGTAAACCATGACAATGTTTTCCTTCCTCCTAGGTAGCTCCACCCTCCTGTTGGCCAGTGTGGTGTCCAGTCTGGGCGGCCTGGTCTTTGGTTATGAGTTGGGCATCATTTCAGGTGCTTTGCTGCAGCTCAAGGCAGAGTTCAGACTCTCATGTGTCCAGCAAGAGGCTCTGGTCAGCTCTTTGTTAATAGGAGCTCTGCTGGCCTCCATCATGGGCGGCTGCTTGATCGACTACCGGGGCCGCAGGAACTCCATCCTCCTCAGCAATGTCTTGATCCTGACCGGCAGCCTGCTCCTGCTCATCGGCTCCTACTCTGCACTGGTGGTGGGCAGGATGACAGTGGGCTTCGCCATGTGTATATCCTCCATGTCCTGCTGCATCTTTGTGTCTGAGATGGTTACCCCGGACCGCAGGGGCTTCCTGGTAACACTGTATGAAGCTGGGATCACTGTGGGCATCCTGGCTGCTTATGCCATGAACTACCTGCTGTCTGACTCTAAAAGAGGGTGGAAATGGATGTTTGGATTAGCCGTAGTACCAACTATGATTCAGCTGGTCTCTATCTGGTTTCTTCCATCCAGCACTTCTTTTGAATCAAGCCAAAGATATTTCTCTCAAACTGAAAGAGACAAGATGAATACTGTCGGAAACAAGGAAGCAGATGACTCAAAAGTCAGCAATAACAACAAGAAGGTTCAGTACAACAGCATGTCCCTTTTCCAGCGTAAAGACAACATGAGAACTCGGACCGTGCTTGGCCTCGCACTGGTTCTCTTTCAGCAGTTCACAGGCCAGCCCAATGTTCTCCTCTACGCCTCCACCATCTTCCACTCAGTGGGGTTTCAGAGCAACGCCTCGGCAGTGCTGGCGTCTGTGGGCTTGGGGTTAGTCAAAGTGATTTCTACTCTGACCTCGATGGTGTTTTCAGACAGGGTGGGCCGGAGGCCTCTGCTCATCAGTGGGTGCTCTGTCATGGCGCTGGGTCTGATAACCATCGGACTCCTCAGTGGACATTCATTGATGAATGCTGAAAGGCCTTGTAATTCTGAGGACATCAACGTTAACAGAACAGATCTACCTCATTTAATGGTTGGTAATTGGACACTTTTTAACACGCCTTTAGATGAGAGCCAAAGACTAGTTAATAACAACACACAAGATGAAGATGATGTAATTGATAAAGTCAGACCGAAACCACCGAACACTCTGGTATCTTCTCCTAGCGTCACAGCAGTGAACTGGATCATTTTCGTGTGTATGATGGCTGTCGTCAGTGCATACTCCTTTGGATTTGGACCAAGTTTGTATATCCACTCAAAATGGGATTTTTCTATTTTTAGATATAACAGTTTTTGTTCAGAATTGTGCATTTAAAGCTAGACATGGCTAGATTGATTAAAATACAAACATAACACTGTCAGCCTCCATTAATAAGCATTGTGGAGCTGCTAGCATGCAAAGATGCCTCACGTAGCTTTAAAGTAACATTATCCAGGGGGATATTAGAGCTGGGACATTGAGAAGTGTTTTTGTTTTTGACCAGTGACCTGGCTTCTCCTGACTGAAATATTTCCAGCTGCTATCAGAGGAAGGGCATTCGCATTCACCAACTGCTTCAACTGGGCTGCCAACCTGTTGGTCACATTCACTTTCTTGAATTTTATCGGTGAGTTCTCACACCATTTTTCACAGAGGACATTTTGATAAATCACAGTGGTAAAAGTGCAAGGGTAACTCTGTTTCAATAACATTTCCCAGTGAGCCAGTTGATTGATTGATTATCAATTATCAATTTCAACCTGGTTTAAGAGTAACCGCCAATCTGGGACGCTCAAAAAAGAAAAGCACCCACAACGAGGTAGGGATCATTTCATTGGTCAACACTACACCTGGTATTCTATTGGTTGGGGCATTTTGACAGGGTTATTGCACAAAAAAATCCAAGAGCAGAGGAGAAATCCAAAATCAGAAGTTTCACTCGTGTACAGAAGCAGCCTGAGTGTGAGGAGAAGGGCTGAAGCTGGAGCGCAGAAATCTGTGCAAGCTACAATATATTTGAGTGCAAGCATACAGTTTGAGGAGAGTCAGAGCAAATCTAAGAACAAGCAGGGGATATGTGAGTGTGAGGGCATAGTTTTGGGGGAAAGCATTACAAAATCTGAACCTGAAATCAAGGAGGCATACTCTCAAATAGAAAACCACTAATAAAGATAGTAAAAAAGCTCCATATCCTGAAAGCATGCTTGAAGTTTAGTGGTTGGATTTATCTGGCTCAATTGACAGATATAATTGGGTATCATCCGCATAACAATGAAAGTTTATGCAGTGGTTCCTTATAATATTTCCTAAAGGAAGCAGATAGAAGGTGAATAGAATAGGTCCAAATACAGAACCTTGACTCCATGATCCATGACTGACTTTGGCTGTCATGGAGGATTCATCTGTAACACGTACAAACTGAGATCGCTCAGATAGATAGGACTTAAACCAGCTTAGTGCGATTCCTTTTATGCCAATATAATGTTCCAGTCTCTGTAGTAGAATGTCATGATCAAGGGTGGTGATGGCCTAGTGATCTAGTGGTATGGCTTCCAAACAGAAACACCAGAAGGCTGTGAGTTCAATACCAGGGCTGCCACCATTTTACCCCTGAGCAAGGTACTTAACCCTGAGTTGCTCCAGAGAGACTGTCCCTGACAGAGACAAGTCCTTTGTCTGATGCCAATAGAAGGTCATTGGTGCCATCTCTGTGCTATGATGAACTCTAAATCCAGATTGAAAAACCTCAAATAAATTATTATTATTATGTAAAAAATCACATAACTGTTTTGCGACTGCTTTCTCAAGGATCTTAGCGAGAAAGGGAAGGTTAGATATCGGCCTATAGTTGGCTAAAACCTCTGGATGAAGACTAGGCTTTTTAAGAAGTGGTTTTATTACAACTACTTTAAAGGATTGTGGTACGTAGCCAGATTATAGAGACAGGTTGATCATATTTAATAACGAGGTGTTAATTAAGGGTAAAACTTCTTTAAACAGTTTAGTTGGAATCGGGTCTAAAAGACAGGTTGATGGTTTAGACGATGAGATTGTTGAAGTTAGTTGGTTAAGGTTGATTGGAGTAAAACAGTCTAGATATATTTCAGGAGTTACAGCTGTTTTTAAGGTTCCGGAGGTTAAAGTAAAGTTGTTACCGATTGAGGGCAGAAGGTGATTCATTTTGTCTCTAATAATTATAATTTTATCGTTAAAGAAGCTCATGAAGTCGTCACTACTGAGCGATATAGGAACAGAAGGCTCTGTAGAGCTGTGGCTCTCTGTCAGCCTGGCTATAGTGCTAAAAAGAAACCTGGGGTTGTTCTTATTTTCTTCTATTAATGAAGAGTAATAAGCTGCTCTGGCATTACGGAGAGCCTTCTTATACGTTTTAGGATTATTTAGCCAGACTAAACGAGATTTTTCCAGATTGCCAAATTTAAATCTAGTTTTGTGTCGTGTTAGTTCAAAAGTATCTGCAACACCAACATATATATGGCGAACTTCCTAGCAAACAGTGCCTCATTATTATTACACATCCAGCAGACACAGAGCAACATTAGCCTTTATTTGAAGTTGTGTTTGTGTCCCCCTGATGAATGTAAGTTCAGTATACTCGCTCTTTTAGCTCTGTGTTTTGTCTCCACCAACTCCTGAGGTAAATATCTGGATCTTTAGCATCTAAATGCTCCACTATGTTCACCAGCTAGTTCAGCCGGCCCTATCCAACTGGCTGCCCTTAGCCAGATTTTAGCTGGTGCCTCTTGCATCGCAGCAATATCCACCACCGATTGGTGGTTCATACACTCACACAGAAACTGCATAGCTTTATATCTTTGAGATTGTTTTTATTTTGGAAACCACAAAACCCACACAATGCTGAGGTGGCCCAGGATTTACTGGGGTGGAATTAAAATATTTCAAAAGTGTATTTGAAGAGAGAAGAGTTATGTTGATATCATTTGGTGTTACATTATATGAATAAGAAAGCTGCTGGTGGTGGCCGATAATAGCACCTGAGCCACAACATAGCCTATAGCATTCTAAACACAAACAGCAAGAGTAATTACAGCTAGCATGAATGTTAAAAATGTATTCAATGAACACTTCTCTCACATGTCAAAATGTCTGCTGACAAAAATGTCTACAAAGATAAACTAACAAGAGACATGTCAGGGCTACACACCTACACAGGAATAGGTCTTATCAAATTAAGTGAAAACACCTGTGTGGATGGACCACTGTGTATGGCTTTAAGATAAAAAAAATAAAAAACAATCATAATGCAGCTTGAAAGCAAATTGAAGAGCAGTACTTATTTCTAATTTAGTAATCTTATAAAAATGTGATACTCTTGAGGCTAATAAAATAACTTTTCTAGACTTTGTAGAGCCGGATTCATTGATGAATTAATTTCCGTTCTTACTTGAAACTCCCAAAATGATGGTCATATTTCCTGGCATGTTTTTTGGTGGCCAACAGAGACTGAACTGTGTTTTCAACCAACAGATGCGATTGGTCTGTCGGGGATGTTTCTTTTGTACGGGATGACCGCTGTGGCAGCTGGAGTTTTCTTCTACTTCATGCTACCAGAGACTAAAGGGAAGACTCTGGAGGAGATAGACAAGGAGCTGTGTTTTATCAAGTAGGATCTATATTTGTCTGATGAAATACACATAATCATGTCACATGGCATGCTCAGACACTGGTGTGTGTGTTCTTGTGTTGCAGGTTTTACCACAGCGAGGATTGCTGTAGCATCATCAGCCGGCGAAACATTTCCCCACAGTACCAGAGAGTGCACTGCCAAGTTAGCGCTTCAGGGTGATTCATTATATGATATTACCATATTGACATCAAAAACATTTTAAGATCATAGGCTTTTCTCTGTTGCACTTAATATTGGAATATGTGTGGTATCTTTGTGAAACATGCTAACAAAGTTGCAAAGCATTTGTATGTGATCATATGTGTTGTCATCATACAAGCTATCAAACTGATTATTTTTGGCATTTAAAAACTTTAACTACCTACATAGACCTTCCTTTTGCAACTTTACCAGTTACTGTAGTTTCACAGAGCCGTAAGCTTTTATAAAGGACATTATCTTCAAAATAATTAACTTTACACAATTACCTGTGCATTTGTTAAACACTTGTCAACTTTTTGTCCCCTTTAGCAATAAAATTGTGAAGTACCATATTGTTGATGGGAAACACTACAAAGAAAACAATGATCCCTCGATGTTGTACGGTATTGCTTCTTCTCAACATGGCCATAGTGAATTTCTTTTTCTGTTGCTTCTAAGTTCCCATGAGGTGCAGTAAACACAGCAATATTATACTATAGTTAGCATCTTTTTTTATGTTTTGCACAGAGCCCCTGAAAACAACCACTGTTCCTTTACTGGAATCCTACCTGGGTGATGAAACGCTTGTTTTGATGTAAACACAATATAATGTTCAAACTAGAATTGAGATCACTTCTTTTGGGATCTTAAAAAGCACTCTATAAATAAAATGTATTATTTTCACAGAGCCCCTCTACCAGACGGACACCAGATCAAGTAATAATGCAGGACACTGATAATTTTGTGCTTTACAGGTGCAACATCTTTAACTAATTTACAACTTATCAAAATGCAACTGACACTGTTAAACTGACTGACTATTTAGGCCCTTGGGTCTGTGGCCCCAGAGCAGTTGGCTGCTCTACCCTTAACAACTTTCAAACTTCATTGTGACATTTACAGTTTCCGTTTTGTCATGTTATCTCAAGAAAAGGGCTGTCTTTTCTTTTTTTTTGACAGACATAGCCATATGTACACTTAGTTATTAGTCTGCATAATAAATTTAAAAAGTAATCCCTTCCAAATGTGACTCCAATGTAAGAATTTGTGGACACAATTTGCAGTTTTGTGCAAAAATGCATTTTTTTTAATAGATAAAGATACTTACTTGGTCTAACTCAGGGATGGGCAACTTTGAGGATAGGGAGGGCCACAAAAAGTGTGTCCTCACTGCCAGAGGGACTTTAAACTTTAAAATGTAGCATTGTTTTATAAAAGCATAATATGGACCTTGTAACCTTGATGCAATGAGACGTATAAGAGAGTGGTCAGTATAAACACGACAGACATAAATCAGTCAAATGTACCCGATAAATAAAACACGTTTATTTACACAAATATGTTCAAATACTAGTCTTCAACATAAGGACATACAAATATATACAGTGATGTAGGGACTGAAACTGCTCCGTTCTCTGGTCAATGTATACATGTTCGGATTTATTAGCATTTTTAGGTTTAAAAAAAAAAAAAAAAAAAAGAATGTTATGTACAAAAGGGTCTAAAACTTACACTTTCAATCTCTGACACTAAAACACTGGGGAAACTTACCCTTCAAGTGCTATTCAACTCCAATAATTGGTGAAAGCCAGTAAATTGTCTTACTCATCACAGAGCTTACTAATGTCACTACACAACAGAAGTGAACCTTCCTCCAACACTAACAGCACTTCAGTCACCTGCAGATTATTGTAGGATGTTGTCATTGTATTTACTAACACCCACATTGTCAACCTGCATTAGTGTCTCCATGAGTAACTCCCCCAAAACAAGGTTTGGTCAGTCTCTTCTTCCAACCAACCGAGTAAACTTTGGTTACGTCTTGAAGTAATTCAAGAAAAGCCACTTTAAGTAATTCAAGGAACTGGAAAGCAGCACATTTGAGAAACCATTTCTTTGAGAACCTGAATGAACCTTACCTGGCTTCTTAATGATCCTAGTACAAAACTAGAGTCGCTCAAACCACTTTATAGTGATGAACCTTATCCAGCAGTCCACAACATTCCAATACAAAAGAAATTAATAACAGATGACGTGACAGAGTCAAATATCAAAAGAAGACTGGTGATCTGGTTTGGTAAGAAATTCAAGACAAAACTTCTCAGGCAGATAAGTGTTGATGTGTCATTGTGTTCACATACACCTGGAGCACCAGACACTTCCAAAATGCTGCGATCTTGCGGGTGTTTAGACTCATCTCGGGAGTGAAATTAAGTGTCACCAGGTCTTGTTTTTTGACAATACTGCAGTAGTTAACTATTCAGGATTTGCTCCTTTTGGTCCTGATAGCAAACACATATTTCCTTTGCCTTCTGCTGATGTACTTATTGACCTCAATTCAAACTGAAAATACAGGAATCAGCCATGGATGTCACTCGCTCTCAGACTTACCACACACAAACACACCCCTTTGTATTCTTTACAGGTTGTGGGAGAATTAAAGAAATACCTGTATATTTCAATTACACAGAACATTCATTTCAGATGTCAGGTTAACAAGTTCATTGGAGAGGAAAAGGAACATTCTTTTCTTAGTCCACAGCGTCCTTCAGCCGGCAGGTTGGTGAGGCGCAGTTACACTGAGTCGGGTTAGATATGGTGAAGGCTGGCAGAGTGGCACCTTTTTAGTTTCTCCCCGCTGGCTGGGCGGTAGTGGGAGAGCCTGGGGAGAAGGAGAGGGAGTGTGGATTTGGGTAGGATGTCACAGCGGGGCGCCAGCAGCTGCAGGCACCGGGGTGCTCAGGACGTTGGTGGCAGCAGACAGGACCGGCGAGCCAGTGAGGGGGCCCAGGGCAGTGGAGGCTGGCAAAGCAGAGATACCTAAGGAACAGAAGGGAATAGACAGAGACTGTTAGAACATTGATACTAAATACTGTGTTCAGTCACATGTGCAGAGAGGGTGTTGTGGACAAAGACTGGTCCACAACAAAACAGACACTGCGACTAATTTAAAAGGAATATCTATGATTGAGCGATCGTCTCGTCAAGGCTCTCAAAATCATGCCGGCTGAGTCGGCGGCTAGCTGCTAATGGTGCCAACAGTGTTAACGCGAGGAGAAACCGGAGGGTGGGCGTGACATTCTGACACCAGACATTCAGTAGAAGAAGTTTTCTGGATTATTTGTGCATTAACTTAGATATAAAAACGACTCAAATGTAGTGCAGCTGGGGGCACTGGTAAAGAGAAATACCCTGATAGAGAAAGACACCCTGTTGGTAATGAGGACACTCATTCACTGGCTTCAGTAAACAGCATACTGTAAAAATGGGGCATAATTTAAAAGGTTCAGATAACTCAGTGCTACGGTGAGACGTGTTCGAGGAAGGCAGTGCAGCTGTTCCTAGGTCATAAGGTACATACAGTATAAGCCATAGTTGCAAAATAAATGCGACAGGGCAGACCCCTAAACATCAATGATTTTAATAAGGGTACAATAACTTTAATGTCTTTGTTCACACTTCAGTGGCTGAGATAATATGGTTACTGTGGAAATATCCAATCCCTTCGTGAACACTTGCGTTATTTTACTTTGTTGTTGTAAAGTAAATCTTAGTTGGTATAATAAAGTATTATTATTACAGAATTGAGTGATTTGTGTTTTATCTAGATTGCGGGGCAGTATGATCACTTGATGGCGTGTGCGTGTATTCTCACCTGTGATCATGCTGGCTGTGCTAACAGCTGTGTTTCCACCGGATAGGTTGGCTGATCCGGCCACACGAGACTGATCTTTCACGATGGGAACTGCAGGAACAACACAAATTATTTTGTCACCGTTATTACTCATTGTGATTTGATTTCATACAAAAGGGTGTTTTTGAGGGCTTACAGAAGTACGGGTGATCCATGGCCTCGCGAGCAGTCAGCCGAGCCTGGTGGTCATAGCGCAGCAGTTTGTCCAGGAAATCCAATGCCTCTGGGCTGACCAGGTGCTGATTCTCACTGTGGACAAACCGCTCCCACCGCTTACGAGAATGCCTATAGTCAAAAGTCAAATTTGAGAACACACTGCATTCAGACAAATTTACACTGAATACAAGTGGACACAGAAAGGCAGTTGTAATGATCACAACCCCAGAGCGACATGCTCTGGGGCATGTATACATGCATGGAACAGGGATGACCTCCAGTTGTTGCATTACAAATTTGGACCGGTTTAAGGTTCATTGTTGATAGTATGTAGTTATTTTTCTTCAACATAAGGGCCAAGAATAGGAACAAAACAGAAGTCTGCAAATCCAGGACACCACCATCATCATCATCATCATCATGAGACAGCTCTCACCTTCCCAGAATGTCATTGAAGCGTGGTTCCAGCTCAATATTGTACTTGTCAATGTAGTCGTAAAGGTCTTCAGTCCCCAGAACCTTGGCTATTCTCACCAACTACAAGAGCACAAATAAGGAACAAGCCGATTGTTAACTCTGTACGCGAGACTAACCCTTTCAGAAATAAATCTATATTGAACCCAGACAAGTCAGTTACAGAAAATACTGGGCTATCATGGAAAATATTCCACTTTAGGGCAAGTCACAGCTTGCCATAACTGTAGCCTTCCACTGAATAGTATTGTGGGTTGTCTTTACAGAAACGCTGGGGACAAATTGCCTACAGCTACCTCGCTAAACTGCTGCGGCCTGCCAGCCCCATCTTTCTGCATTGAGATGTTGCATTTTTACATTTAAACCTTTAGACAGAAAAAATAAGAAACGTGTGCTCAATTGTGTGAAAAAAATTTAACATTTGAAGAATACGCAACATATTCTACAGATAGACATTAAAACTATAGTGAAAGTTGTCGGTGGCATGATGTCAATATGACTAGCAAAAAGAATATGCGTCTATATTTGGTCTCTGTCGCTGCTCTAAACCATTACCATGTGCACAGAAATTAAGAGGTTCCACAAAGCACATGCACTGCTCAGGTAGGCGGTGTGGCCCAGCATTTAGTGGGTACAGAGACACAAGGATCATTTCCCGCCCCCATCAACCAACCCTGCTTTGTGTCTACCTGGTCATAGTTGTCATGGCCATGGAAGAAGGGCTCCTTCCTGAAGACCATGCTAGCCAACATACAACCCAAGCTCCACATATCCAGACTGTAGTCGTACATCTGAAACACACACACAGTACAGATCTCATACATCTGACACACACACACACACACACACTACAGGTCTCATACAACTGAAACACACACACACACACACACAGTACAGGTCTCATACATCTGACACACACACACACACACAGTACAGGTCTCATACATCTGACACACACACACTACAGGTCTCCTACATCTGAAACACACACTACAGGTCTCATACATCTGAAACACACACACACACACTACAGGTCTCATACATCTGAAACACACACACTACAGGTCTCATACAACTGAAACACACACACTACAGGTCTCATACATCTGAAACACACACACACTACAGGTCTCATACATCTGAAACACACACACTACAGGTCTCATACATCTGAAACACACACACTACAGGTCTCATACATCTGAAACACACACACACACACTACAGGTCTCATACATCTGAAACACACACTACAGGTCTCATACATCTGAAACACACACTACAGGTCTCATGCATCTGAAACACACACACTACAGGTCTCATGCATCTGAAACACACACACAGTACAGGTCTCATACATCTGAAACACAGTACAGGTCTCATACATCTGAAACACACACACAGTACAGGTCTCATACATCTGAAACACACACACACACACAGTACAGGTCTCATACATCTGAAACACACACACACACTACAGGTCTCATACATCTGAAACACACACACACACACTACAGGTCTCATACATCTGAAACACACACACACTACAGGTCTCATACATCTGAAACACACACACTACAGGTCTCATACATCTGAAACACACACACTACAGGTCTCATACATATGAAACACACACACTACAGGTCTCATACATCTGAAACGCACACACACACACACACACACACACACTACAGGTCTCATACATATGAAACACACACACACACAGTACAGGTCTCATGCATCTGAAACACACATACACACACACACAAACTACAGGTCTCATACATCTGAAACACACACACACACACACTACAGGTCTCATACATCTGAAACACACACACACACACAAACTACAGGTCTCATGCATCTGAAACGCACACACTACAGGTCTCATACATCTGAAACACACACACACACACACTACAGGTCTCATACATCTGAAACACACACACAGTACAGGTCTCATACATCTGAAACACACACACAGTACAGGTCTCATACATCTGAAACACACACACACACTACAGGTCTCATACATCTGAAACACACACACTACAGGTCTCATACATCTGAAACACACACACACTACAGGTCTCATACATCTGAAACACACACACACACACTACAGGTCTCATACATCTGAAACACACACACACACACACACTACAGGTCTCATACATCTGAAACACACACACACTACAGGTCTCATACATCTGAAACACACACACACTACAGGTCTCATACATATGAAACACACACACACACTACAGGTCTCATACATCTGAAACGCACACACACACACACACACTACAGGTCTCATACATATGAAACACACACACACAGTACAGGTCTCATGCATCTGAAACACACATACACACAAACTACAGGTCTCATACATCTGAAACGCACACATACACACACACAGTACAGGTCTCATGCATCTGAAACACACACACACAAACTACAGGTCTCATACATCTGAAACACACACACACAAACTACAGGTCTCATACATCTGAAACACACATACACACAGTACAGGTCTCATGCATCTGAAACACACACACACAAACTACAGGTCTCATACATCTGAAACACACACACACACAAACTACAGGTCTCATACATCTGAAACACACATACACACAGTACAGGTCTCATGCATCTGAAACGCACACACACACACACACACACACACACACTACAGGTCTCATACATCTGAAACACACACACACACTACAGGTCTCATACATATGAAACACACACGCACTACAGGTCTCATACATATGAAACACACACACACACACACACACACACACACACACACACACACACACACACTACAGGTCTCATACATCTGAAACACACACACACACACACTACAGGTCTCATACATCTGAAACACACACAAACTACAGGTCTCATACATCTGAAACCCCTAAATAAAATGACATACAATCTATTCAGACAGCTATAAATAACTAACATAATTATCACCATTAGAGAATTATATTTGTAAGTTCTCTATAAAAATGATTTGATACATACACAAATGTCACTAAATGCAAGGTCAGTAGGTTTGGAGGAAACACTGTAATCTGACCAGCAGTGTCTTAGATTACATGTATGACAGATCATCAAGATTAATTCAAAACAAATGGCATCCCAGAAATACACCCCTCATACTTAAAACATGTCAACTTAACCTAAAGCATACAAGCCCCAGCTGTACCTGATAGTCCACCAGGAGCTCAGGTCCTTTAAAGTAGCGGGAGGCTACTCTAACGTTGTACTCCTGTCCTGGGTGGTAAAACTCTGCCAGACCCCAGTCAATAAGGCGTAACTACAGACAGATCTGAATAAGTTAGCAACTACAAACAGACAGCGCAAACATTAGTGTTCAACACAGGGGGAAAAAATAGATATTTAATTATTTGTGACAGATAACTGAATTAATGAGTCCAACTACACAATGGGGAAAAATAATAAAAGTAGCGACATAACAGATAAAAAGCTACACAAAAGCAATAGTTATTGTCGAATGGCTAAGGTTAGTGACTGACTTAATCACTTGCCTTGCGTTGTTCATGATCAATCATCACGTTATGAGGCTTCACATCTCTATGCATGATTCCCATGCTGTGGCAGTAGTCTAGGGCCTACACACAAAGGAACTACGTTAACCATTGGTCAGTTTTTTCTTCCAAGTGATTCCAAAATAGCAACATATTACAAGAAAAGGATGCGTACTAGATAACACACACAATGTTGATGACCTTAACAATGGCATGTTAGTGTAAATGTACAAAAACTTGTTAAAGGACTCAATGCTTTACCACTCAAGACATTAAGGAGGTTATAGATTATGGGCCGAGGGGCAACTGAAACATGGAGGACTCACCTTGAGGATCTCGTACATGTAGAACCGGATGTCATAGTCTGTCAGGGTCTGGTACAGTTGCTGGAGACCAAAACAATGTCATTCGTAATGTCTTACAATAAACAGGAAGCACACGTTCATGGAACAGTCATACGTCACTCACACCGAGCTGTGGAAATGTGGCAGTGATTGAGGATAGAACCAGAAGATGGTTGCCTTTCTGGCACCGAAGACATAGAACTGGACATTCATATTCCTCCATCACACACACACACACACACACACACACACACACACACACACACACACACACACACACACACACACACACACACACACACACACACACACACACACACACACACACACACACACACACACACACACACACACACAAACCACGAGTATGCCAAGAAAGGAGGTTTCCATAATCTCACACAACATTTTATAGAGGCAAGAGAAAATTCAGCTCCTACCTTGAAGTCTGTGTTGTCAACATGCTCAAAGACCAAGGCGGGCGTCCGGGACTGAAAAAAATATTAGTTTCTGTATTTAATGTGTTGCAGTCTCAACCAATAATATCTACCAAAAGGCCCAGTTAAATTAATGTATTTGACTGAAAAACAGTTATAAAAAAAAAAAAAAAAAAAAAAAAGCTATGGCATTAATGCAAACTCTGTACAAATTAAGCAAGCAGCCACACTGTGAGCAACACTATGGCCAAGTCTCCAATCCCAATATCCATTCATTTTTTGTACACTAGTAAGCAAGGAAACTTGCCTGGATAGTCAAGAGGCCACAGCTGTCACTGGCAGATCAAAAAGTTTATTTTAGTCACTCATGAACCGGCTTTCCAGCTTCACCATTGAGGTGCAACACAGCCCTTCAGAGCTTTACATTCTAGCTAACAGACATCTGCAAAATGTCCATTTAATGCCATGTAATTAGCGCTTGTTAGGTAGCTAATAGTGTTTTAACACTAAAAATGTAAGCAATACACAAGTAGTCTGTTGACCATAACCACACTTGTTGCTTACAGTTTGAAGCTACAAGTTAGAGATGAAACTAACCAACTTTCACTATTTATCTATTAATGGCTTTATATTCTATTAATCAGCAATATCATAAACTTCTTTGTGTGTCTGAGCAACAATCAAAAGACATTTGAAAAAGGTACTCAATTTACAATGATGTAAATAAGAGGGAAAAGTAGAATATTTTACAATTTGTCAACTATCAGCACTGTCAGCGATTAATCTTTGGCCAACTAGTTAATCCACTCATTGCCAGAAAGCAAATGCCAGACAGAAGTTTGTCCATAGTCCAAGACGTCGTTTTTCAAAAGGTTATATTTTGCTTTAACAGGCCAATCTCAAAGATATTAAAAAAATTAAAATAAAAAAAACATTAAAACAAAAGGGTAGCAGCAAAATCCTAATATTTTAAAGTCTACAAAAAGAAATGTTTGGCCTTTTCCCTTGGCAATGAGTTATGGAAATTGTTGAATAGTCTTCTGTTGATCAACTAATTGTTTAAACTGAGCACAAGCCAACAAGGGAGATTTACTTGCGGTTATCTTTTAAAGCAGAAATATGCTGAAACAACAGATTTTAAAATGATTATGACAGCACTCCATCATAATATATTAACAGTGCATTCTTTGGGGAGAGCTACATTGGAATGCAATGCTATTAAACTGCTCAGATACACTTATCTAACTTACAGCCATAGATGGCCAAGTACTTACAGACACATACTTCCCAAGCGAAATCGATAAGCTTGCACAGGTGGTGGGCTCGCCACGCTATTGGTAAAGTAATGATATTTCAGAACACCAACATAAGTCAGGAAAACAAAACATATCATTTACATATGGCCTCTACTGTACTCATGACCAAAGTGTCAAGTGTTCCTTGCCAATCAATATGCTATACTTACTACAGGGTCTTTCACAATATCAATGAGGGAGATAATGTTAGGACCTCCACGTAGGTTCTCCAAAATCTTGATCTCACGCTTGATTTTCTTTTTCTTCACAGGCTAAAAGAAAAAAGGCAGTTAGGCAGATGGGATTAAAGCATTAAAACATTCATCAGAGCCTGTCTGTATAGATTTACCTTCAGTATCTTCACCACCACCTTCTCATTATTGGTGATGTTGATTGCCTCAAAGACTTCACTGTACTTGCCACGCCCTAGCTTACGCACCAATTGAAAGTCATCCTGATTTCTGTGAAGAAAACTCAAATATGAGCTGGGTTGAAGAGTTGTCTAGCAGCATGCTGCAAATGATGTGCAAGAGTCAACAAGGTGATTACCCCCATTCAACAACATGGGACTCATAGTCCCAGTACTCCCTGGGCCGGTGAGTGTTGACCTCAGTGTACACTCGGGCCCGGCTCGGCACAGGTCCTGACATGTCCGACAGCTTGGCAGAGATGGTTGGGAGATTTTACTGCAGCGGATGACGGTTGGAGTACAGGGGGAATGGGTGGGCGGGAGGGAGGAAGAGGAGGGAAGGTAGGGGGTGAGGAGAGTTGATCGCAACAGAGAAAGGGGTTGGGGGGGAAGGGGGGGGGGGGCTTTGCCTGAGGACGGGGGAAGGGGCCACCAGGGGCACGGTGGGATAGCTGACAAAGAAGGTGGGAGAGGAAATGAAGAATTAGAGCAATTGAATTCCTGATTAATACGGATACATCACAAGTGTCACCATCCATCAGCAATGACGTTAGATAGAGGGGCCACAAATCACCACACCAGTGCATGTTGGGCATAAACACACAAACAATTATTTTATCAGTCATGAGATGTGCTCCACCTCTGTTGGTAAAACCATTTGTTTACAGCAGTCTCTCAAAGAGTGGTCCGCAGACCGAGCGACCCTTAGTGGTCCGCGAGTATATTGGTAAAATGTCACGTTTGAAATAATTTACGCAGCCATGTGTAGATCTTAGATGTTTACGTTCTTACGTCACAAATTATCTGCGCTGTCAATTTGAGCGGTCAACTGACAAGATGGATCGATGGCTAAAGACAGGGTCAGTTAAAAGAAAATTAAATGAACAATCTGACGCAACAGGCAAGGTGCATCGTCCTGATGCAGCTGCTTCAGCAGCTTCAAGTGCTTCAGCCGCAGCAACAAGTCATTTTGTGTCCGTTACTGAGTCCCAGGAGAGCGGTTCGCCGTCCGACCACCACCCGCCTGAAAGCTGTGAAACTCGGCATGAACGTGGAAAGTCCAGCGCTAAAGTGAAAAGAAAATATCACAGCGACATAAGATTTGGAATTGTTTGGACTGGAGATGAAGAGGATCCCATTCCTCACTTTGCTTTGTGCTACGAGTCGTTGGCGAACGAGGCTATGAAACCCGCCGAGCTCAAGCGACATTTTGAGAGCTAACACAAAGATTACATTGGGAAACCTTTAAGTGTTTGAGAGAACGTGATGAACTCAAGAAACAAATGACATTAGAAACTGTGAAGGCTACAGAGGCATCATATAGGCTATCCCTTCTCATCGCAAAAACAGGTAAACCTCATTAGATAGGTGAGAATTGAGTCAAACCAGCTGCCAAGATCATGACTACATTATTGTTTGGGGAGAAAGCAAGCGACAAAATTAACAGGGTCCCCTCTCCAATGACACTGTCCAGCGGCGAATAACAGCCATGGCTGACAATGTGAAAGATCAGCTGATCACACGTTTACGCCAAAGCCAGTTTTTCACACTGCAACTGGACGAGTCGACTGATATCGGGAATGAGGCAAATCTGCTGTGTTTTGTAAGGTACATTTATGCTACATTAAATAATTAACTTGTGTTTATTGTTAACTTCCTCTTAAACTTGGACCTGCAACCATAGTTTTACTGTATTTTATTTTGGAAAATCCACAGCGGAAGTTTGTGTCGTACTAAATGTGGTGAATTTTTTGTATCTTGCTGAGGGTACGTTCACTCTGACACTCAGTAATAAACTCAGTAATAAATGTAGTCTACGTTTCATTTGATGTGTACAATCTATCAGCATTTACCGTTGTTGGAAAAATATATTTAAATAAACCCACAAAGTCAGGATCAAAATCAAATAAGAGTTTTAATCAATATTCTTGCAAGAAGGAGCAGAATTATACATACAAAAAGATGTACAAACGCTCACACGTAAGCTTGTAAGACTGCCGTGTGCTGCTCAGAGGAGTGAATCCTCTGCTGCGGTATTTATACTGAATTCAAAAGTCAGGAGGTAGTTCAGGTCAGTCCCTCTTGTTTACACAACATGGTGGTTTGCAGGAGAGACAGATGGTCTTATTATCTGGAGTTAAATCGCATATGAACGAAATAAAGCTAAAGTTAGCTAAAGTTGAGCTAATAAAAGCTCAACTTGTGTAAAAGCGCCATTTGTTGACCAATCACAGCTCGGTGGGCAGATCGTAAAATACGAGGAAGTTATAGGCTATATCAGTGGTTCTCAACCTTTTTTGGGCCAGCGTCCCCCTATCCATGTCCCTTACTGCCCCCCCATCAAATAAAATGTAGGCCAATTGTCTCCCCTCAATTTTAATGTTGATTATTATTCTGTTTGTATAATTATTATTCTTAGTATTTAATATTTATATTACATATTGATTATATTAATTTTGTATTTAAAATCTTATATTATTTCTCTTATTATTAAGCTGCTATATAATGTTATTATAAAAAATGTAATTCTCTGAGATTGAAGTTAATAACATTTCTAAATAATAATAAATATTATATTACTAAATTAAATATTATGTTGTTTTTACCTTCAATTGCCCTAAAACACCATGTACCCAGGGAGCAAACAAAGCCATGTACATAGAAATGTTATTCAGGAATGTTAAACAAATGCAACGGTAAGAAGTTTGAGATTCAAACTTGAAAGTAGTCTCAGAAGTCATTGAAATGATCCCAGCATCGACCACGCTGATCACCAGCCAATCAGAAACGGGTCAGACATTCAAACTTTAAATTGGTGATAAAGATATCCTGGGTATGTTGAACTTGCTTCGTAGTACAGGCCTCGGAGCCTGAAGCTCAAAACATTATGCTCTTACCCAGGGGTCACTAGCAGTCGGATGCCGACCTATACGGAGCCTGACTTATTTTTTTTGCATTCACATTCGCTCCGTTCAGGAAACTCAGACCAATTACATGCGAGTTAAGCCATCCCACGTGATCTGTGCATTCAAACCGGCAAACATTGCGACTCTGAATAATATAGACGCGAGGCGAGTGACAGACGGAAAGACGAGTTAGCGATACAGGGAGAGAAGACGGAGAAAGGGAGAGAAACACAGACGAAGAGACGAGTGAGCGGCAGACAGGGAGAGAACAAATAACTACTCATGGCACTCTCCAAGAAGAGAAAAGTCAACAGAGCTTTCAACCCAGAATGGACTCATTCGTTCATCCTTCCCACTGGAGCGTAACACCAGCGTCTCATGTGCTCAGAGACCGTGGTGCTCATTAAAAGTAGTGATGTGAAACGCCACTATGAGACAAAGCACAACGTTTTTGACCAAACATACCCACTCAAGTCTGAACTGAGGGCACAGAAAATAAGCACTCAGAGCCAAATATGATTTTGATTTGTGACTAAATAAAGCAAACAGGCCACCTGACAGCATCATCAGCCACAGAACAGTTTAACCCAGGATGTGCTAGCCTGGGTTAAACTGTTCAATTGTTAAGATGTGTTGGGACTGATTTATTCTAACATTGGTTGAGAGTTAAATCAAGATGTGAAACAGTTAAAGAAAAAGGGAAACTCAAGCTGCTGCTACACTTTATTTTAAGATGCACCATCTTTCAAAAGCCATTTTATTTATTTTCTCAATTTTATTTTTAAATGCAGCCCGAGAAGAACACTCTACATATCTACAGTATTATATATATCTGTATAGTTCAATGTTAAGTGACAATATTGTCAAAATGTTTTTTTAATTGTACTTTCTTTATTAGAGTTGACAGTCAGTAAAGGATGCAACTATTGATATTATTCAAACAGTCAAATCCATTCTTTGAATGACACCATAACAATTTAATCTCTTTCTAACCCAGGTCAAGTAAGTAACACCGAACAACAGAAACCTCCCCAATACATGTGTGAAATAAGAAGGAAAGCATTGCAGTGTCTGGTTTTAAAATGCATACACAAACCATACCAGCATATTTTCTAACTTGGTATAACAAATTATTTATATTGGCTTGAGTGGAATAAGAGGCAAGTTTCCAACAATAGAGTGCTGCTGTTGGGCTAATATTAGAGTTTCCTCTTTAATGTCTGAATGTAGAATTTATTGCAGCACTGTTGCATATTAGTCATAGCTAGATGTACTCAATAAACTGGCAAATTAAAGTCTAAGTGTCCTGTACATTGATTTATTCCACTATTACATCAATCTGCAGCTAGTCTGACAACTCCCAGACAGACCCCCAAGTGGCTTTGTGCTCAGCCGCAAGAAAATGCAGCTCTCCAAGGCCAATGAGTCAAACTACTTAAATGTTCGAAATAGCCATGTTAAGAATTTGCTTATTATTTGTACAGGTTGTAAAGCCCCTTGATGAAAATCTGTGTTTTGTTCAATTGGGCCACATATATATATATAAAGATGACTTTTTAACCATCTTGTTTTCCATTACATTTCCGCAGTTTGTGTATAGGTAGTGTGCAAACACGTGACAAAACTGTGTGACGTATGCGTGCGATTCCATGTTGGTTGGATAACAAATCAACAATGGCGTCTAAAGCGAACAACAGCAATACAACTCCGATTTCTTCTCAGTATTGTGACTCTGGAGTCCTCTGCAAAGGCAAGATTCAGAGGAAAAGTCCACATTTGCGGCCGTGACCCGTACACGCTAAAGCTGTCGGATTATATTGAGGATTTGGAGTCATTACCGCCAATTGAATATCCAGATATTGTGAACTACATTGTGCTACAAACGCCGTGGGCAACCAACACACAAATGAAGGCATACAAGAGCTTAGATGCTTATAATGTCTTTGTTTCTGGCTGGCTTGGTAGTCTTCTTACCAAACCACTGAAAGATGACAGGGTGCTCGTCCATGCCCGTGTAAATCACTCTCAAAGATCTCGAGATACACCGCTCAAGCCGTGGTTTGTGAGTGAGAAGAGCGGCGATGTTATCCTCGCACACTGTGATTGTATGGCTGGATTAACCGAAGCATGTTCTCACATTGGTGCTTTGCTTTTCGCAAGTGAAGTAGTCTCAAGAATAAGCAAAACAAAAACATGCACAGAAGAAAAGAGCAAATGGCTGCCATCACATGTAAAGAAAGTGCCTTATTTACCAGTCAGCGATATGGAGAAGTAAGGTCTTACAGTGTTCAGGTATATCATAAGCACAAATGTTTAACGTAAACATTGAAAACATAGCTTTAGCATGAGCTCTTACCAGATATAAAGTGGACGCCACACACACACACGGGTGAATTGTGCTTTTTCTTCTGTTAAATCCTCACGAGTTATGTTGCTAAACCAGCGTACGGCGTTCGGTAGACAGCAATTCATCCCTCTTTTGTGGATCGTTGTTTTTGATGATTTTAGTAAATCTAAAGAACCGTTTCTCTGGGTCACGAGTAGCGTTATTACCACAATTATACACTGCGCACACGATTGGCATTTTCTTTCAATCTTAGACGTTTAAATACAAAGAAAATTACGAAACGTTGCAGCAACTCACACGTGAACGGGCGCAGTCTTGGTTGTGTATATCATCCAACATGGCTCACTTACGGGTTGGGACGTAAGCGTGACGTCACATGCACACGATCTATATCGAATAATATGTAATAACTGCCTAAAATCCTCAAGTACAGTCATGAAACGTCAAAGACCTTCTCCGACTCGACAATTCGGCATTTATCAAAGTTAAACTAAACTCACAGAAATCGTAACTTTTACAAAAGCTCCCACGGTTGTCTTGCATCGAAAGGCACAATAATAGGAGCACAATTTAGCGTTGTTTGGATCAGTTTAGTTAACGTAAAATCCAACGTTATCGTTAGTTATTCATTCGGAATTATGCGACATCCACAATGTTAACGTTATGTCAACATTGGAATATAAACGGTAACGTTACATGTATAGCTAATGTTGTGCTGTTTACAAACGTGCTGTGGTTAAACTAGCTTTATTTTCCAAAGCAAAGCAAATGCTTATTAGTTAGCTACAGCAGAAGGTGCTGCTAACTTATCGGCTCTAGGCGGGCCCGAGTTGCTAGACCGCTAACCTTAGCACAACGTTAGGCTAAAGTGCTCTCTCGCTTGTTTCCATAGAGAATGAGAGTCTGCATTATGGACAGTAGAGAAACATAGGAGTTGATATTTACCCCCTTGATCAATTCGACGACCGAAATGCTTCCCAGTTAGGTGAGTTTGTTTAAGCCAATGGTCCTCGACTCCCTCCGTCGCCGGTGTGTCAGTGCCAGTGTGTGATTTCTGCTGTATCAGAGACAATATGGTTGACCACCGTCCTACGTCCTCGAGTAATGCAACGGAGGCCGTGGAGGGACAAACCTCTGCAGGGCGGCAGACCAGCGAAAACGTGGTAGCTGTCATTTCATTTTCAGCTGTACTTCAGCACACTGAGCGTCTTTTATGGTCAAACTGTGAGATATGTTTCACTAATCATGTCAATCATCAAACCTTAACAAACTGTTCATGTTTGAAAGCCCCAAAACAATAGAATGTATAGGATACTATACCCAAAATAAATAAATAATATAATAATTACCAACACTTGTAGCTTGTAGCAGTTTAATAACTGTGAGTTATGAGTATGAGCTGTCTACGAGATTGCTGAAGTCTGGTCTAACGGCCCATCAGCAGGGCGGAAACACAGTGACTTTAACCAAATGCAAGTAATATTTGGTGTTTAAAATTGAGGTACTATGTATAAAAAGGGATACAATTCATACATTGTAGCCTATGTTGTATGTTGGCGAAAACATACATCAAAACTAAGGGTTAGCACTTTAAGCTCACAGTCATTTCAAATCCAATGAGCTGTACAGAACCTAATGATGTCCTAATACCTTTTGACTGCAGTGCTTATCAGAAACCACGCATCATCCACCACTGTCCACTGCTGCCTGTGTTAAGGGGAATGGGAGGGAATTGGAAATCTGTAATATGAAGTAAATATTTGTTTCATAGAAAATTCAGCTCTCAGTGGCTCATTACATTACAGTTCATTTAGCTGACGTTTTTGTCCAATAAGTGCAAACAATCATGAGGATACAACTCCGAACAGCAAGAATATTGCAGGTACATTATCTTCAAATAGGTAAAATCCTTTAAGTGCAGAACATTAGCTTCAAATAAGCCAAACCAATATAAGTGCAACATTCAAAGAACATTTTTTTCTTCTTTTTTTTTTGTATATCATTTGCAGAGGTGCAGTCGAAACAGGTGAGTTTTCAGTCTGCGGCGGAAGATGTGAAGACAGTCTGCTGACCTGACATCAATGGGGAGGTCATTCCACCATTTTTGGAGCAAGGATAGCAAACAGGCGGGTTTGTTTGAGGGGAATCTGGGTCCCACTGGCAGTGAGGGAGCAACAAGCCGATTGGCCGATGCAGAGCGAAGTGAACAGCACCTTTCCCTTCTAAATGTGTGTCTTCTGTGTCAATGTTACAGATTAAAAGGGACATTTTGACATTGAACAAACATTAATCTGACACAAGTATGTGGGTGTGTTTCCCTTGACTGACAGGTGTGTTTGTCATGATCCTTGGGTTCCTACTTCCTGTTTTATTTTGAAAAGTTTCCTCCCCTTTGTGTCATGTCTAGTTTTACTTCTTGTCTTTGTGTTTTCCCTGATTCCCTCCTTCTGTGATTGTTTGCCCTGCCCTGATTTGATCCTCCCCGTCCAATCACCCTTCCCTTGTGTCTTTGCTGCCTCCTCCAGCTGTGTCCCGTTCTTGTGATTAGTGTCTGTGTCAATTTTTTACAGTGTAGAATTGTTTATGGGCCAAAGACTTATCTGGAACCTTGGTACGAGGGCTGAGGCCCAGATAAGTAATAATGGAGAACTTCTTTTTGTAACGTGATTAGGCAGATTGTGGCGCAGGTCAGTAAACACAGATTATCCATCTGTATTGCATTACATTTTCATTGGATCTATACTTTTTCATTAATTGGCTACGTTAATAAGGGCCTTGTTTTAAAGCGCAAAATCTAAAGCACGAAACTGTTTGTAGATAAAGCAAATATTATTTTCTAAAAAAAGAATTTTCTTTTGTTGTTGCACATTCACATACCACACCCCGGTCGCACACAACTCGGACAGCACCCCCCTCTCGCACAGATCTCTGACAGCACCCCCCCCCCCCCCCATTTGAATACCGCTGCAGTAGGGGGTCCCTGCTCCATGCTACACCAGTTTGGGGGTCCTTGGCCTGAAAAACCCTGGTCTAACCTTTCCTCCTTGTCTCAAAGAGGAATGCCTTTACCCACTTCACACCAAGTGTTTGGCAACTGGAACCTTTCATTGGGAAACTGGTGAAGTCAGTGAAGCAACTATTTGTAGAATAGTTCACAAAGTCTGCAAGGCCATTTGTGAATTGAGGAGTATTTATATAAAGTTCCCTGATGTACTAACCTGTACAGTCTGTAAAGCACACTGAGACAAATGTATAATTTGTGATATTGGGCTATACAAATACATTTGATTTGATTTGATTTGATGCTGCTGCCCAAGCCAACAATAATCTGCAATTCTATGAATATGGCCATTTTCAAGGTGTGATTGGTTGCATAGATGGATGTCATGTTCCCATCAAGTGTCCATCAACTCCTGATGCTGAGGAGTACAGAAACTGTAAGGACTGGTTTTCCATCAATGTCCAGGGTGTATGCAATCCTAATTTAGAGTTTCATTTCTTTTTTTGCTCTCTGACTAACTTTTCATGCATGGTCATCTTTGTTGTTCTCTGCTGAAAGGTGGTGGCATCATCTTCTCTCAGGGATGCTACAGCAGATGTGGATGGCACACACTCACTGTGCCCTGGCTCTTCAAGCCTGTTTAGATTCCTTTCCTCTGGGAATAAAACACCATTAGAAACACAAATATAACCATATGATCCACAGTCATACTCGTATATTACCAAATACCTATGTAAATGTATCTACAGTGCGTGTGCCACTGTGCTTCACAGATCAGCAACACGTCTAAGATTGAAAGAAAATGCCAATCGTGTGCGCAGTGTATAATTGTGGTAATAACGCTACTTGTGACCCAGAGAAACGGTTCCTTAGATTTCCTACAATCATCAAAATAACGATCCACAAACGAGGGATGAATTGCTGTCTACCGAACGCCGTGAGCTGTGGTTTAGCAACATAACTCGTAAAGGATTTAACAGAAGAAAAAGCACAATTCACCCGTGTGTGTGGTGTCCACTTTATATCTGGTAAGAGCTCAAGCTAAAGCTATGTTTTCAATGTTTACGTTAAACATTTGTGCTTATGATATACCCGAACACTGTAAGACCTTACTTCTCCATATCGCTGACTGGTAAATAAGGTATTTTCTTTACATGTGATGGCAGCCATTTGCTCTTTTCTTCTGTGCATGTTTTTGTTTGGCTTATTCTTGAGACTACTTCACTTGCGAAAAGCAAAGCACCAATGTGAGAACATGCTTCGCTTAATCCAGCCATACAATCACAGTGTGCGAGGATAACATCGCCGCTCTTCTCACTCACAAACCATGGCTTGAGCGGTGTATCTCGAGATCTTTGAGAGTGATTTACACGGGCATGGACGAGCACCTTGTCATCTTTCAGTGGTTTGGTAAGAAGACTACCAACCCAGCCAGAAACAAAGAAATTATAAGCATCTAAGCTCTTGTATGCCTTCATTTGTGCGTTGGTTGCCCACGACGTTTGTAGCACAAGGTAGTTCACAATATCCGGATATTCAATCGGCGGTAATGACTCCAAATCCTCAATATAATCCGACGGCTTTAGCGTGTACGGGTCACGGCCTCAAATTTGGATTTTTTCCTCCGAATCTTGCCTTTGCAGAGGACTCCAGAGAGTCAGAATACTTTGAAGAAGTCGGAGTTGTATTGCTGTTGTTGTTCGCTTTAGACGCCATTGTTTATTTGTATATCATCCAACATGGCGTCGCACGCATACATCACACAGTTTTGTCACGTGTTTGCACACTATCTATACCACCCAGAGGTTGCTGGTGCTCTATAATTCCAGGCAGCAAGTCACTGAATTCATCCGTGTTGTTTGTGTTTGATCCTCCACCAGTCTTAAATCGCTCTCAAGCTTTTTAATGCCAGTTCAAGGTTCTTCCACAGAGTCTATAAAGGCAGATATAATTCTACATGTGATTTTGGAAAATATAAATCAACCACTCTTTCTTTTTCTCTGTAGCAGCAATATGATTTTTACTTTCTATAATTGGGATGGTTGGACACAATTTGCTTTAGTACCGTTTTTTTATATTCACTAAAGTTTTTGGAACGTATTCTTTTTGCATCTGCCATACTGCCAGTCTCTAGATTCACATTAGAATTGATGTTTTTGAATCCATTCTGGGTTTTTATGGGCACCATTACACCAACAGCATGTGTTCATACTTAACCTAATGAGGCTTAACCCAGGTGTTCTCGTTTAATCTTGTTTACCTTACTCCAAGACTCTATAGTCTGCGACTAACTAAACCAAACTTAAGCCACCTTTATGCTAGAGACTTAAATGTTTTATATTAACTAGTCCACATTAAGGCCTATTCCTGGTTTAAACTAAACTCTGTCTGTGAAACCGTCCCCTTGTCTTTTATAATTGCAGTTTCTGAAAGATTGTAATTTAATAAACAAAGATAAGATAAATAACATGTATATACATTGTTTTAATGTTTTATCTGAAAATCAATATTCTTTTGAAAGTAAGCTTTAAAAATTAATAATTTGAAGAAATCTGGAAAAACATATTTCTTACTATGTCCAAAAGGGGGAGCCTCAACATTAAAAAATCTTCAAGCAACCCCACTCATTCACAACACAACACTACTAAAATACTTACAACACTGCAACATACAGGGAAACTATTAGTAAGAGGTGATCAGGCTTTCCAATCAGGCTTCTTAGAGTTCTTAAACCTGATTTATGAGCTCAAAGTTTACAATCACTGGCATCTTTTGAATCATTTCTTTAGCAATGTTTATAGACTTATTTATATATGTGTTTTATCTTTTATTTCCCTTGTACTGTTCCACTCAGGTTCTTCCTTAGATTTCTTACTTCACCATATGTATGTTCTGTTTTTTGTTCTTTGTCAAATCCTACTACTACTGTCATTTGGTATTTTTTAATACCAAATGACAGGATCCAGGATTCATAGAACCGTAGTTACATACGTAACCTTCGTTCTATTTCATCCTTACTGACTACCAGAGGCAGTGCTTAACACTGAATGACTTATAACAACAGAGTCGTGAGGAATCCCGAATACCTACCCCATAAAGGTGGCACAGAGGGACTCTGCACCACGCCTAACGGATGAGGGGTGGCTACATTGACCCTGTAAAACCTGAAGAATGTGCTCTGTGATGCCCATGTGGCCGCAGCACATATGTCCTCCAAGGGCACACCTCTCAGGGATACCCATGATCCTGGTGGAGTGGCACTTTACTCTGGGCGGCAGAGAACGGTCATTCACCCTGTATGCATGGGAAATTACATCCGCGATCCAGTGGGAGAGGCGCTGCTTCGAGCGTAGCGTAGAGTTGTTCTGATTGTCGTATACATGCCGTATTCATATGCGGTATACCTGATATAAGCTCTGAGGGCTCGCACCGGTCACAAGAGTCTTGACCTTTCCTCTACGTCAGGAAGAACCATAGGGGACAGTGGGTTGACCGCTTCGAGGCAAAAAGAGCTACCTTTGCCCTGCCGAAGAGTCCCCAGATGCTGTGCACCACATCTGGATGAAACCGCCACTCCCCTGGTGGAGGTTTGTGGCGTGAGAGGAAGTGTGCAACATTATTCCGCTCCCCTGGTAGATACATTGCCCGTAGTCTGGTCAAGCAAGGGGCAGCCCACGTCAGAAGAGCCTGGGACACTTCCAGCAACCATGCGGATTTGGTGCACACCTGATGGTCTATATAAAACTTTTGATCTCACCACCGATAAACTTGTCCGGAGTCCGCCAGTACGAAGATCCAAAATCGGTGGCACACAGTTCCCTCTCGGAGAGGGACAGCCCTTCGCAGCCTCTGAAGGGCGAGTAACCCGCAGCTCCGACGAACGTGGTCGCAAGGCTACAAGCGCAAACCTTTTAAGTAATAGTATACTTCCTGATTACCAACTGGCCAATGTTGTCAACAGCCCCCAAAACATAATACTGTGGACTACACCTGTCCACCGTAGAGGGAATGATGATCGGAGAGGAAATAGTGTACCAAACAGACTTTTAATTGACACGTGGTCACAGACAGGTGCTTCGGCTGCTCCGCGACTCCGCTGCTTTCCGGCTCTCGTGCACTGTGGTCCTGTGTCACCGCTGGGCTGTGGCTTCAAACGACCTCACTGCTGGGACCCAGCCTACTGCAAGACCAGAACCAGGCCATCACCGTGCATTTATTATGTGACTGATTACCTGATTCCGCTCAGCTGTCTGGCCTCCAGCTAGGACACTCCTGTCTCTCCTCAGGAGCCGGCGCCCTAACCACACCCCACTGCCACACACCCCCACCGCCCGACTCAGGCTAGGAGCCCGCCGGCCGCAAGCTAACTCCCCCCCCCCCTCCGCCGAGCGAGAGAGAAAATCAGCCACAACCATCCGGTTACCCGGCCTGTGGATCACCTTGAAGTTGAACGGTTGCAACGCCAGATACCAACGGGTGATCCGGGCGTTGGCATCCTTCATGCGGTGGAGCCACTGGAGCGGGGCATGGTCCGACCAGAGAGTGAAAGAGCGCCCCAGGAGATAATAACGCATGGCGTCGACCGCCCACCGTATGGCGAGGCACTCTTTCTCCACCGTACTGTAGTTCACCTCCCGCTGAGCCAGCTTCCGGCTAATGTGCGGTCAACCCCTTCCACCTCCTGGGCCAGAACGGCTCCCACCCCGCTGTTCGAGGCGTCGGTCTGCAAAACAAAAGGGAGAGCAAAATTAGGAGAGAACAGTAGTGGCTCCCCACAGAGGGCTTTCTTTACCCTCTCAAACACCCGCTGGCACGGCTCCATCCACTGGACCGGATCTGAAGCACCCTTTCGGGCCCATAAGTGCCCAATAAGGGCCCATCAACTAATATTTGCCTTTGAGCCACCTATACACTAATAGGATAAACTGTTTTATGAATACAGTAAAGCCTGAACCAAGTTTTAGTTCGCCTTAATGCCAAATCAAATCAAATCAAATCAAATTTATTTGTATAGCCCTATATCACAAATGATACATTTGTCTCAGTGTGCTTTACAGACTGTACAGGTTACGACACCCTCTGTCCTTAGACCCTCGCATCACACAAGGAAAAACTTCCTAAAAGAAACCCCATAATTAAAGGGGGAAAAATGGAAGAAACCTCAGGGAGAGCAACTGAGGAGGGATCCCTCTCCCAGGACGGACAGACGTGCAATAGATGTCGTGTGTACAGGATAAACAACATAGTACAAATACAACATTGGACAGAAAATGATGTTGTGTTGAAAAAGAGAAAGTTTGGATGAATCCAGGAAAATGTCAAAAAGGCTTCCCGGTGTCCAGCAGGACCAGGGCAGCAGGCGCAGCCACGATTCCTGATCCTGATGTAAACTTTATCAGTGGCAAGCTGCCACATGAGACACAGAAACTCTGGAGATGATACCCCGGATGATGAGTTAGTAACATACATTTACATAAATGCATACAGATAGAGAGGGAGAAGAAGAGAGGGAGGGGAGGAGAGAGGAAGAGAAGGAAGAGAGCATTGAGGTGTCCCCCGGCAGTCTAAGCCTATAGCAGCATAACTAGGGGCTGATCCAGGGCAAACCTGAGCCAGCCCTAACTATAAGCTTTATCAAAAAGGAAAGTCTTTAGCCTACTCTTAAATGTGGTTCCACTGGAGAGGAGCTTGATAGCTGAAGGCTCTGGCTCCCATTGTACTCTTAGAGACTCTAGGAACTATAAGTAACCCTGCAGTCTGGGAGCGCAATGCTCTAGTTGGTTTATAAGGTACTATGAGATCTTTAAGATATGCTGGAGCCTGACCGTTAATTGCTTTGTAAATCAGGAGAAGGATTTTGAATTATATTCTGTATTTTACCGGGAGCCAGTGCAGAGCAGCTAATACAGGAGTAATATGATCCCGTTTCCTTGTTCTTGTCAATACACATGCCGCTGCATTTTGGATCAACTGAAGAGTCTTAAGCAACTTTTTGGGACAACCTGATAACAATGAGTTGCAGTAATCCAGCCTTGAAGTAACAAATGCATGGACTAGTTTTTCTGCATCATTTTGAGACAGGATGTGTCTTATTTTTGCAACGTTACGTAGATGAAAGAAGGCAGTCCTTGAGATTTGTTTTATGTGGGAGTTAAAAGACAGATCCTGATCAAAGATGACGCCAAGATTCCTTACAGTGATGCTGGAGGCCAAATGAATGCCATCCAGAGCTTCTATGTCATTAGAAAATGCGTTTCGGAGGCATTTAGGGCCAAGTATAATAACTTCAGTTTTGTCTATGTTTAACATCAAAAAGTTGCTGGACATCCAAGTTTTTATGTCCTTAAGGCATGCTTGAAGTTTAGCCAATTTATTGGTTTCGTCTGGTTTAATTGATAGATATAATTGGGTATCATCCGCATAGCAATGAAAGTTTATAGAGTGGTTCCTTATAATATTGCCCAAAGGAAGCATATATAAGGTGAATAAAATCGGTCCAAGTACAGAACATTGCGGAACTCCAAGACTGACTTTGGCTGTCATGGAGGATTTATCGTTAACACATACAAATTGAGATCGCTCAGATAAATAGGACTTGAACCAGCTTAGTGCGGTTCCTTTTATGCCAACACAATGTTCCAGTCTCTGTAGTAGAATGTCATGATCAACAGTGTCGAAAGCAGCACTGAGGTCTAACAAGACAAGAACAGAGACAAGTCCTTTGTCTGATGCCAATAGAAGATCATTGGTAACTTTCACCAGTGCCGTCTCTGTGCTATGATGAACTCTAAATCCAGATTGAAAAACCTCAAATAAACTATTGTTATGTAAAAAATCACATAACTGTTTTGCAACTGCTTTCTCAAGGATCTTAGCGAGAAAGGGAAGGTTAGATATCGGTCTATAGTTGGCTAAAACCTCTGGATCAAGACTAGGCTTTTTAAGAAGTGGTTTTATTACAGCTACTTTAAAGGATTGTGGTACGTAACCAGATAATAGAGACAGGTTAATCATATTTAATAACGAGGTGTTAATTAAGGGTAAAACTTCTTTAAACAGTTTAGTTGGAATCGGGTCTAAAAGACAGGTTGATGGCTTAGACGATGAGATTGTTGAAGTTAGTTGGTTAAGGTTGATTGGAGTAAAACAGTCTAGATATATTTCAGGAGTTACTAATGTTTTTAAAATTCCGTAGGTTGAAGTTAAGTCATTACCAATTGAGGGCAGGAGGAGATTAATTTTGTCTCTAATAATTATAATTTTATTGTTAAAGAAGCTCATGAAGTCATCACTACTGAGAGATATAGGAATAGAAGGCTCTGTAGAGCTGTGGCTCTCTGTCAGCCTGGCTACAGTGCTGAAAAGAAACCTGGGGTTGTTCTTATTTTCTTCTATTAATGAAGAGTAATAAGCTGCTCTGGCATTACGGAGAGCCTTCTTATACGTTTTAAGATGATCTAACCAGACTAAACGAGGTTCTTCCAATTTAGTGGAACGCCATTTACTTTCAAGATTTCTCGACTTTTTGCCAGTACTCACTAAGTTATTATCAGATGGCAACGTTCAATGAGGAAAAATAAGTTCACGTCACTGTAGTGTTGAGCATGGAGCAGGCACACAGCAGGCAGGTCTAGGAGGTTGTTGGGGGCAGCAGGTTTCTGTCAGCGAGACTATTCATTGTGCTTTCTGGGGCCTTGATTGAGGATATCCTCTAAACAATTGCTGTGGGTGTTGAAACTGGTTCAAAGTTTTCAAACGTATATTCTTCCTCCCATCCATGTTGCAGTTACAGGAGGCTCCAAGCAGTAAACACTTGCATTTATTGTTCTTCATGACTTGTTTAAATGCAGATCCATAGGCTTCCTTATACGTGAATTTGTCCTTCTGAAGAACAAGCTTTATTGTTGGTAAAAGGCGTTCAAGTTAGTAAGATTATTCTATAACAAGGGAAAAAAAGACAAATCACAAACCGTTTTTTTTTCAGAAGTAGGCCTAAAGTATTTCACTGGGCAAAGATGCAATGCAGAAAACATGATGTCTTTGCAAAGTAGGTTTTTGGGGTTGTGCGGAAGTCTACCTCTTTCCTCCTTCAGAGCAGACTATTTTGTCAGGAGGAGATATCAGGCCTCTGATTAGTCACCTTTCACCTCTGCATTAAGGACCGCCGCCCTAAGACTGAGGTAGAGCTCAGGAGCCAAGCAGAGAGCAATCAGGGGCCTGCCCCGGTGGACTGATATTGTCTGTACTAATGTCTCAGGTCATTCCACCGCTTCCTCCCACCGCATATTGGGAGGGAAACAATAGTCCCGAGAATGTCCGCTGCTGAGAAGAGTGTATCAACATACAGAACACTCGCCCACACACTCATTTGCTCTGCTGGACCGATATGTCAGTGATATATAGCAGAGTCGCCCATCTCTAAAGTAATGGACCACATACATTTCTTAGGGTTTAAGTACCTTGCTCAGGGGTACAATGGAAGCAGCCATGGTATTGAACTCACAGCTTTTCACCACTAGACCACCACAACCAGTAATTCATATTTAATTACACTTGTAAGTAAATATGAATTATTTTCCATATTTTTAATCTTGCATGGTTGTGAGCGTGGTGACAATCATCAATTGATCAGACAGACAGAAATATCAACACCTGGCAAAGTAGTTCCTGCTACAGTAGATGTCTCCAGGAGCACATTTTACCGTGATGACACACACACAGACTCACAAGGTGAAAACAATGCCAGCGTGGCTGGTAATTACATAATACCAGCTCACTACAGTTTATCGATCTGATCGTCCGAGTGACCCTCCTCAAAAACTGCACATCAAGTGACAGCTGGCAAAGTTTTGGCCTGATCCTAAAATTTGGATGGGTAACCAATTTGAGCCAAAGCAGTACCTTCATGGACACAATCATTTAAAGAATAATACATAGCCACTCAATAACTTATAAGAGAATATATCACATACTTAGAGTGAACAGTAAATTGGCACACAGACAAAAGGGCCTCTGAGACCCGCGGGACCAGGGGTGTAGCACGGAATACCCTATACATAGGCGGTCTCTGTTTTTTGGTTGTTCGAGAGTCTCCCCAACTTCTATACCTATAACAACGAAGGCATAGAGACGCCGTGAAACAGCTGAAAGATAGGACTCCTCTTTACTAAAGGGGGCGTCTTACAATGTATTGCATTTGTCAAAACTCTTCACACATTCAGCAAAACAGAAGTTTATGTGGACCAAACTGTGAATAATCTTTCGTCAGTTTCACAAAAAATGTATTTAGTGACTACATTTTCCAAAATGAATGAACTCTTTTCAAATTTTTTCTCCACCACCTGCAAGATACATTATATATGCAGAAAATATTTCAGATGCTAACACGCTGTTTTTAAAACAGAATGATGGCAAATTCCTTGCATTTCTGCAGTAACCATATTGAAATATAGAAAAGCTTTGCAGAATATTTACAATAGAATTAAATAATAAAGTACTCATTCCAAACACAACTGACTGCAATTTTAGCTGAAAGTCTACCCAGGTGTTGCCAAATGTAGGAGAGCGAGGACTAGGGCCCTCACATTACTGTGCTGTATGAGGGATTGTACCATAAATGCTGGGAGGGTTTTTGTAATTACAGTTTTTTACAATCGCTAACATCATTTTGTCCAATCCATAGTCATATTTTCAAAACTCTAAACACAATAAGCACAGCAGTTGTCTGTTGTGGTCTAACACAATTCATGTCAATGAACATGTTTCTAAAATGCTTACATTTTCTTTACATGCAAGCTTTCTTGTCTTATTTACAAATGCTTGCAGACAGCAAGCTAGGAATAAACACCTGATGTTCAAAACCTTCAGCATAGTATAAACCCTCTGCTGCTGCAACTACAGCAGCTCATTGAAATATTGAAACAGTTGATAAGCATTTTGTGAATGAGCAGATAATTGAGAAATATTTGATCTACTGTAAGTTGTTTTAAATAGATTGCCACGGGTGGATAAGGCATGCCTAGCGTTCTATCCAAGGTGCAAAGGATTCCAATAATACAAAAGATATGACATTTTCCCCCTCTGTATTATCTCTGCGTTTACCATCCTTGTCAGCTTTTTTGGACAACAACACTACTTTTTATCACTACCATATTTCTGGTCAAAGACACTCTGCATGTACTTATCTATAGTCACTTATGGAGGTTCTTATGCCTATTTATGCAGTGATTCAGCATTTCCAGTTCATGTTTCTGCTTTTGCTTTACAGCAGAACCCAGAACAATACAATCTGCATGTATAGTTTTCAATATTTCCTACATCCACAGATTGCTATGAACTGATTTAAAGCTCATATTACACATACTACAAGTTGTACTTTATAAGATTTTGTATTATTTTATTCTATGTTTAATGTTCAGCCATGCTTTCTCACCCCGGAATTAAAACAAGTATCAGCTGAGGACGGTGGGTCCTCTGGGCCCCGATTAAAGTCAAAGCTGGCACTGACGCAGAGCCCAGTGCCCCACAGGGAGGGCCTCGGCAGGGTCGAGCGCTCAGGCCTTTTCCTTCCTGTTCCTCTATGACATCTTCCTGCCTGGGGGGGCCTCTGGGAGTCATCGAGCGGGGCTCCACCGGGCCCTCTGAGCTGCAGGATAAGCTCACACAGCAGCTTCTAATTAGGCTTTAGCACTGACAGGTGGAGAGAAACTGGAGGGTTGAGATGCTTTATGCAAGTGTGCAGTTATTTGGGTTGCCCCAGAGGACTGCGAGTGCAATAACTTTTGTCCAGAGAGGTGTACCTCCAAACATCACTTCAGGGGTAATTTAAATGATTCAGTTTGGTCATAACTGTCTTGTCAAATGTTTAAAATCTGCAATAAATCTCATGGTTGGCTGCGACTCGGCTGTTGCGCCACACACTGTGATGCAACTTTTGAGTGCTTTTGTAGAAATGGTTATGGCGGAACTACAGAGGACCTAGGCATCATAAGGTATTGTATTGTACATGTGACTAAATCAACCCCTACACCTTGAGCAAAAACCCATTAGGGATCTAAAAAAATAGCATTTTGGGAAATATACTTATTCACTTTCTTGCAGAGAGTTAGATGAGAAGGTCGACACTACTCTCACATCTGTAGGCTAAAGTAAATATGAAGCCATAGCCAGTGTGCTTAGCAAAAAGAGTGGGTAGAGGGTGACACAGCTAGTCAGGCACACAACCTAATAGCTTTGGAGGTGCTGGGAGGCAGATTTTGTTATCTTTAGACACAGCCATGCTAGCGTTCCCCGCTTGTTTACAGCCTCTATGCTAGGCTAAGCTAACCAACTCCTGGCTGTAGCTATATACTTGAGTGGTATCAATCTTCTCAAGAAAGCAAATAAGTGTATTTCCCTAGATGTCAAACTATTCCTTTATATTGATTTGTTTTATTCAAGAAATACTGCAGTGATTTAAATTGTCTGGTCATTTCACTATAAATATCAGCTAGTAGATATTTGTTTGAATGAGGTAATCCATCACAGTGGACATCTTGTCTACTCTTATTTTTCGCCACATTATATGATTGGTGCAAGGTAATGCGGTGCAGATTTCAATCAGATTCAAATCAATCTGATCACTTTGTGTAGCTTTTGGTACTTCCAATTAAAAAAACTGCATTTCTCTCTCTACTTGTATGCGGATTCCTTAAAATTAATTATTCAGCAGCTGTGTTTGTCTGGACACAGGGTGCTAGGTGATATTAGCTGTGACTGATCAACACCACATGTGGATTCCAACCCGGGAGATTTACTACCAGAGCAGTTATGCAAAAGATCAGCCCTCAGATTTCTGTATTTTCCCGGATACTGATTATTGATGTCCAAAACTTTAAAAACAGTGTTATTCATATAAACAGATCATTTGTTTTAGTTGCATTCAGGAAAACCAGATTCTGTGTTTGATTTGTCAAACATGAGAATGCACAAATTTGTGAACTTCCAAATGGAGTTTTGTTTTTCAGCTCTAACACCAAAGTTTTAACAAGCTTCTTCCTCTCTGTGGTTGATCTTGTTGGCATGGCTCCAGTAATGTGCTACACCCCCTGATGGTCCCCATGAGTAATCATCAGTCACCACAATAGATCCAACAACACTAATTTGTGTCTTTCCTGTTTTGCCTTTACCTTTTCCCAGAGTTGACTCTGATTCATGCCTTCCTAACTGGCACTACACCTACCACCCTGACAGGGCTGTCTGTGGTCAGACACTGCTGGGATACAGCAGATTTCAGAAAGAGCCCGCTGAGGAAGAGATTGATTACTTCCTCAGTTGAGATTCCTTGGCATTACTCAGACAGAGAGGGTAAACCTTCATTGGAATTCCCCGTATAGGTTTCCTCCTCTGAGCGGTTACATGCAGCAGAAGTAGTTTATTGTTTGGGCTCCGGCTGTCCTACATTTACATGAATGTGGTTTATAACCTTTGACAATATCAGGTTGTGTGCTCTGTTTTGTTTTTGCAAATTGAGTTAATCAAATGTTAACTTAAATGTAACCAGTAATCAGTTCATATTTGATATTTTGAACAGCTTTGTTACGGGCCAGTAATTCTAAATATTTAAAAATATGCCAATAACAACTCAACTAGAATTAAAAAATAGTTCAATCCATTGTCAAAGCAAACAAGAGAGACACATCTATGTAAAAATAAATTTTATTTCGAAGTAGATTACAACATGTAATGAAAAAGCAAAGAAAGTAGTGTCCCACAAAAATGTCCTTGCACATATCTTCACACCACCAGTGTGTGTGATCTGTCCACATATCAGTCCTGAAACTGCCCTGCTGCAGGCTCCAAGTCTGTTCCAAAACCTCTTCATTTTAAAGACTTCAATGCGAGTTTGTCTCAGTACCTTACCCAATACAAGTTATAAGGCCGGGGATAGGCACCAATAGCATCTCCGTGTCTCAGCAGTCATGCTAATGCCTTGATAATTTCACATATGTGATTAAACAAGTTTGACCTATACATAAAATAAGACATTATTTATGTAAATAAAGTTCATCTGTTGTCAGTTCAAATATAAAAGATCCTTAAGTTCCTCTAAAAGTGATAGCTGGTTCAAATCCTTTGTTTTAATTTGAACGTCTCCTTTTATTAACATTTGGATTATGCATTGTGCCTTTAGGTAATAACAGGTGATTAGCATTATCTATGCTGCAAAAACCTGTCAGAACATTATGCTTTGACTCAGGCTCATACTCTGCTCATGAAAGATCTTTAATTGTTCCACCAATCCCCTGAACATCTCATGTCATTTAAATGAAAAGAAGACCCATGGCCATGTCGCAGCGTTACACTCCTATTCTCTCACTTTTACAATATTTCCAATGACATTAGTTAGTGTGTTGGAATGAGTGCCTGTTTCTGCTTCAGATACTTGGATGGTTTTGATGCCAATCCTCTTTTCTCATACAAGATAAAGTGACCAATGAGCCAAAGCAAAGTCGTCCTCAAAGACTGAGATGCTTCGAGCCTTGTGGAATGGACGGTGGAGGTTTCCCTGGAGTCTGAAGAGTAGATCCAATCATCCTACTCAGACGGTTTCATCGCCGACTTATTTGTCTCACACTGCTTCCACGCATTTTTACAAAGTCTCGTCTGTCTTTCACCTGTGAACAAAGAGGGACATTATTGTCACTTTGTATCTATAGGCAATATTTTTTAACTAATCACAATTTCTAAGTTCAGATGTTTTGAAGTTCTTTCCTTCGAGCAAATGAATAGGTTCAGTGCAATTCCATAGCTGTCTAAAATGGATGAAGACACAGTTTTCCTTTAAAGGACATCTCCATGCACTGAATGATAAAGCACTAATAAATAAACTAAACACCAAGATTTTACCTGCAAGATGGACCATGTCCATTTGACTGAGAAGCATGCAGCTGATTCTAACCCCACTCTGTCCTATGACCTCTCTTAATTTGATATACTGATGAACTGCTGAAAAGTACATTTAGTATGTCTATATAATTATACATTTAGAATTATTTTTTCAATGAAATTCATAGCACTCATCCCGAAATGCTGATGTAAAGTGTAACAATGCTGAAATAAAATAGCATACACATTCATTCTGTTCACACCACAATTAATGAAAATGTATCACAGCACGAACTGGCTACTGCTGCCAAAAGGACTCCAAACAATATTCAATTCATTAGCATTCAGACATTTTATTTACTTTGCTTTCTCTCTTCATTCTGACCCCATATATAAATGTGCAACTGTTTCTGGCCCACACCGATACACACACTGTAACCCCGTAATGAAAATGAAATATTAGACATTTTATGGTTTATCGGACATTCGGTACACAAATGATCCATCACGTACGTTTTATAACCCCACCCTAATGTTTTTAATTGGCAGCACACTTGGATCCCTCTGCGTATTTTGCAGGAACGATGATGCAGGAACAACAGGCGGACGTGTTGTAAAAGTTGAAACTTTATAGTAAATAGCTTTGCTATGTATTCTTATTATAAGCCGTATTAAGCAGTATCCTACATATTGAGGGAAAGGATATGTAAAGTAATATTTTCTATGTGCGTTACACTTGCCAATGAGAAAGATATTTTAGTACAATTTTAGAAAATGTAGTTTTGACAGTGTTTTTCTGTGAGCCTTAAGCCTAATAGTAGGCTATATTTACTAGATATTTTACCCCTTTCCGTTGGTTGCTGAGGCAGAATGTGCAGATATTCCGAGGCTGTCTGCCTTCTCCACCCCCCTTCACATCATTGTAGACAGCACTTAGGCACGGCTGTCCGTCCTCCCTCCCGTCCCCGACCACCAGCACGTTGGCCAGGTGTGAGATATAGCTGGACGCCAGACGCAGAGTCTCGATTTTGGAGAGTTTTCTGTCCACCGGTTCCGTGGGGATGAGTGTCCGCAGCGCCGTAAAGGCCGTGTTGACGTTCTGGGTCCGGTGTCTCTCCCTGGCGTTAGCGGCGTTCCTATGTGGTACCACGCCGCCGGACTCCCGCCTGTAACTCTCCCCCGGAATCCCGCAGCAGCCGTAGCCCTGGTCGGTGCTGCTGTCGCTCTCGCTGCGGTTCTCCTCCTCGTCGTCCGACATCAAGGTCAGGTCAGCGGGGTAAGAGAAGGGATGCGTCGATACCGGCCTCAGCATAGTGAAAGCCATCATTTATAGGTAAACAATTGTTTCCCAGGGGAAAGACAATCCCTTATTTTCAAGTAGAAAAGAGATGCATGCAGACAAGCGTTAAAGTGGCTGTAACTCCAAGGTTTAGACAAAAGTTCCCAGTTTGTTTTGACACTCTTCATAGGATGTTCCAGTGTGATGGTCATCGTAGCAGGGAGGGTTCTTATAGCAGCTACAGTAGCCCTTCAGCAGGGGGAGGGGTGGGGCACATGCAATGCTACCATCCTCCAAAATGTTTTGGTCCTAGAAGTTTCAGGCATCCGTGGAGTATGGCAAGATGTGGACTTCCCCAACACTAGCCATTCGTTTTTATGAGTGGAGAGCAAAGAACACTGGCTGATATTTGCTTTTCTAAAAACTGGCACCTGAGGGATCATGACACATTCACTTTGGAACAATAGTTTGATGACCTTCAGATGCAGATTGATCACAATAAAAATGCTGTGAAAAGTGGTGCAACATAACTACAATTACTCAAGTAGACCTACTGTAGTGCACTTCTGATTTCTTCGTATATTTTCCAGTTAGTTACTGTACTTTGTAGATAAAGATCTGACAAACAAAAAAACACTCAGTTACCAGTTTATTAGGGTCTATTACAACAGTGTTATATATCAATGAGGATAACTATATATTAGAAATATATAAGTTTTAGTTTAGTGCAATTCAAGAGCAGCCTCCAAAATAGCTCCTCTCTAAACAGTCTAACATTCATGAAGGTAGGACCGTGCAGTAGGACTCAGCTGGAAAGGGGGCTGAACTTGTGTTTCACTTTAATTAGACAAGGCCCTCCCAGGATTAATAATGATTATTAATTAATGACATTGAGCACCCTCCCTTTGAATGAGAGAAAACTTGCAACACCCCAGATCCTGCATAATCAGGTACTACACGTACTGCGTGGGTCCTTTGTGCAGCATGTGCGCTTGTGTAGCAGTCGCTCTGGTTTGTGTACAGGTTTTAAACAAAACCTTTGAAACTGTAGCGAGTCAGCGCCTTTCAATTAAATGAATTAGTAGAAAAAGATTGCAATGTATGAACTGCATGACAGGTTCACTTTACATTTAACATTACTGTACTCCTGCTGCTGACATAGTGAGGGTGGGAGCTATTGTGGGCTAGTTAAAAATCTCTGTAGAGATACTGTTTAATTAACTGAGTATTAATATCCACGTTTATTTGATTTCTACATATTGACCATATTAGTTACCAGTTGATTATGTTGAGGAAAATGAAGCCCTGGTTTAGCCCTAAAAACAAGCTTCTGGTCCTCGAGCAAACAGACAGAGAATAATTAAAAAGTCAGACGACATAACACTGTCCCTTTCATACAGTCCCTTAGACTGCATTACATTTAGCTTCGGTCTGAATTTCCTCTCAAATTCCGCACTGCCTTTCAAAAAGTGCAGGAGACATACCAGAGTCTCTCCACCTTTTCTGCACCACTTTCAGGCAGGTGTCATGTTGTGAATGTGAAAAAGAATGTGGCATGCAGGAAGGAGCTTCAAATGACATTTCAAAACCTTTCATGTATTTATTTTTATTAAAGAGACATTGTTTATCAAATGATCAGGTTAAAAAGAAAGCTTCTTTTAGACTACGCTTTACACTACAATGCAGTCGGCCCTGCTCCCGTCATCAGAGGGCCACAGTGATCGGTGGCTCTACAGTTGCCCTGTTTCACTTTGTCTAATGGGTTAATTGCTGTGGGTAAATAAACACTGAGCAGATGCTGGAGGTGATCAAGCCTGAACTTTCTCTGTTGAAACCGAGCAAATGGCTTCCAGATTGACTGGTGCTGCTGGAGGGCGGGGGGACGACTGCTGGAAAAGCGAGAGTGTCATCAAAGGGTCTGTTTTTACAAACACAACCCTTCGACACATCAAATCGGGGCACTGGCGGCCCCTGGCCCCCAGCTCAGCTGCACCAACAACAGTGACCTGTATGGAACCTGGCTCCACTCATAAAGCAGGACACCATGTTGTTTTACCACGCGCGGCCAGCCAGCAACACGACCCCACTGCACTCTCTCTCCCCCAACACCCTCATGCTTCACAGTTTGTAACCGTAAATACTTTAACCCCCCAACCCCCTGCATCAACTTAAAGGAATGCCATTAAAAGCCTGTTGAGGTGATTAAAGTACTAATGAAGTGTGTGTTGGGCGGGATGTCTGTCAGAGAAGATGTGAGAATGGTGCTTCTTACTATAGTATGAGGTCCACCAAATGCTTTTTGAAGCTGAAGCCAATATCATGGGATGAAGCTGCCAACAAACAATATAGTGCACTTTCAGTCATAATCTTTCCAGTAAAAGGGATATTGTTTTCATGAGGTTGGAGAAGTCACGGTGAGTGGGATTATTACTTTAGGTTGGTTACCAGGCCGGTACTGGGGAAGGCCATCCATTAGGAATTAATTATTGTTATTTCCATGTCACCAAATTGTTTAGACAGGTTGGATGACTTGGTTTAAAGCTGCAGTAATCATATATACACTATTATGTATAATGTATAAAGTAAATATCACCCAGCACAGCTCTATGAAGCACATTGAAAACCCCCTGCGTGCTCCTTGACCAGCACTAAACACAGATATGTCTGCTTTGCAAAATATCATATTATATATAATATTATATAATAGAGTGTTATAACTGTATTCAGAGGCAGACAGGGAGCACATTTCAGTCAAGTTTAAGTCTAAATATTGCCTGAATGATCCTGAGCGTTAATAAGCTTGTGCATTTTTAATAAAGGGACAGGTGAGACATTCTGTGCACTGATGATGTGCAATAATGTTCTGGTTTTTCCCGCCCACTGTAAATGTGTCAGGCATGATGCCAATCAATCAATGGTGAAACTAATTGAGCAGTGATAGTGTAGAGTACAGACAGTGTTCATGACACATCATACGTTTAAACCAGAATTATTTGCTGCCATTTTGTGCAGAACGGTCATTTCATAATATGTTGGCATTGTTGAATGTATTTATTTGCAGGTTTAAAAACTTGTCAACCATCGTGTCACAGACAGGTTCATATCTGAATAAAAGACCAAGCAAAGTGTTGTTTAATTTTGACTATGAGCATTTTGACTACTTTAAAAAAACAAAATAAAAAACAGATCCATAAAAAGATGAAGATGCCAGACAAAAAAAGGCACTGCAGGTTTTCAGACAGCAGGCAGTATACTGCTCTGCTATATCTCCACTGCACAGTATGGAGTGACGAGACGAGGAGGGTCAGTGTTCACTGTCTGCTGGGAAACACCGCTCTCAGATAACTTGACTCATCGGAAACAGCTGCACTGAAGAGAAACAGCCAGCTGCACAGGGCCTTTATGATTTATCTGTGTGTGTGTGTGTGTGTGTGTGTGTGTGTGTGTGTGTGTGTGTGTGTGTGTGTGTGTGTGTGTAGAGAGAGTGGGTGGGGGAGACATACTGTAATGGCATATTAAATAGTATAACACTAGAGTTTCATGTATATAAAAACAGCATCCACAGTGTCTTTATTAAGAAATACTTACATTGTCGTAATGTTGCACTGAACTGCATTCTGCCTGCCACACAGGACTGCGATGTCCTCATCATTGTCTTTTCTTTGTCTCTTCAACAATATGACAATATGTTATATGATTAATCCGTTTCTACAGAAGCAGAATGGACACGCTCTTCTATCAGGAACTTATGTCAAAGAGTGGCAAAACTTACATTTATTTATAACAAACGATCAGATCAGTTGTGTCACTAGAGCAGATTGGCACTGTGGATCATACTGGAATTTAGTGAAATCTTCTTTTTGTCATTAACTTAAGTAAAATACATACATTTTATGAATTTCAAGTGACCTGAAAAGTTCTATAGGGAGTTCTATTCTAAGTGTGAATTGACATATATTATATTGTACACATACGATGATGATTTAATAGAGTAAATGTTCCATTGAACGCTGAACAAAACCCTGAGGTAATTTGATGTTATCTACTGAGAATCAGAAAGTGCAACGTCTGTTCATTTTAACTAGTAATTATTCAGATTTCTCCTGTATTGTACAGTAGATGCATAATGAATTTAATAGTAATAATAATAATAATAATAATAATAATACATTATACTTGTATAGCACTTTTATAATAACTCAAAGACGCTTAACAGAGTGAGTAATACAAAAAATAAATAAATATATAAACGAACAAAAAGGGAGGGAATTTCATCGTAGAGTCTCTCTGATTATTGTACGTAGTATTCTAGATATGGCTGATATGAATTGCTGGAGTCCAATTGGGCTATGTATAGTTGAAAACATGACACAATAATAAAGACTTATTTAATTCATTCATTCAGACCATATTAATTTCAGAACTCGTAATCATGAGTTCTTCTAAATTGAAATTGTGTGACTTGAAATAATACATTTTTCTAACAAATAGTTTTACAGCTTCACTGAACTTTAAGGTTCTTTTGTGTTAAGAATGTAATTAAATACTGAGATGTGGGAACACAGCAACATCTTCACAAAGACATCAGATAAGACACACAACAAGAAATCAGGATCGTAGTTACCCTGTGTAGGATAGCAGAGGATAATGTATGACATATTCATCAGTCAGACTTCTCCTGTGGCTAATTAGTGCAGGAGCAAAGCTACTGCAACCCCAGTACAGTAGCAACACTATTGTCTTTCATTTTACCCTCAATGTGACCTCAAGATAAGCCCTCATTTCCCCCTCCTCCTCCACCGTCTCCCCCGCTCCTTCACCTCCTAAAGATGCTGATCGTCTTTCACAGCTCCTGACAGTCTGAGCAACCAAGACAGGTGGGGTGGTTTTATTAAAAGTTTAACAAACTTGTCTCAGCTCTCGTTCTGAAGACTCAACTTGACAAATTCTCCATTTGAAGATGCCAAGTTGTCTTTTCATATGAACGACATCACTGGTAGAGATTGGTTCCAAATTCCAAATGTGAAATGATTTATGGGTGAATGTTACACTTTGACCCACTTAAGGTAACACCAGAGCTTTTTTTAACACCCTAAGGCTACTTTATGGGATACATATCTAAAAGAATCAGGTGTTTCTTGATCCTGGGGCTGATGAACAGGTGTCATTATCTCCCATGAGATGCCAGGGGGCTCCAAACAGGCAGAACATCAAGTCAACCCCTGCGATACAGGACGCAGACTCACACGCAATAATTAATTTGGAGCCCACTGCTGCCTTATATGTCCACCAGTCTGGGCTTGACGTTCCTCCGGCATTCCTCCAGAGACACCAGAGAAATCTACAAGTTGGCTATAAAAGCTTGTTTGACATGATGTAACAGACATGGCTTGAGGTCTGATAAAGGAGGCTATAAAAATACTAATTCGTTTTGGCCTGGAGGTCATTCTCCCTGCTCTGGACATGGCACTCATATCCTCCATGTTGATTGGCAAGCAGTGTTGACCTGCAGTGCTGCTCCGCTCTTTTGTCTGTGTGGAAGTTCTATATTGGCCAACATGTACAGTAGAACATGATTGCTTGTTTCTATGGCAATAGGGCATGAAGGGGTCACTTCCCAAAAAGATATTCAATTCACAACAACATGAAACAGAGGTGAATAATCATGTGAGAAACTAAGCTTGTATTTGGTAAATTACTTAAATGATAAACTGATGATGAGTTGTGGATTGAATTTATGGCAATAGATTAATCCATTAATTGACTAATTGATACAAATACATTCTGTAAAAGGTAATTGCCTTTTAAAGCTGCATCAATAGATTTGTTCTCTGTGGCCTCTTGTGGGCAGCAGAAACACTTAAAGGTTCAGTGTGTAGTTCTGAGCCTCCTGCTCCACAGAAATAGGTGGCAGTATTTCACCTCTACTAGTGGATCCATAGGATCTAAATTCATCGATCATCAGAACCATCAGTTATTAAAAAACAACTGTAGTATGTTTTAGTTGTAGTAGTTTGGTATATTTATTCTATTTTAAGTTTTAGAGTATTCTAATTCTTTGTATTTACTGTGTATTTGTTACTCGTCTGTCTGTCTGTCTCTCAGTCTCTCAGTCTGTCTGTCTCTCAGTCTCTCAGTCTGTCAATCTGTCTATCTGTCTCTCAGTCAGTCTGTCTGTCTGTCAGTCTCTCCATCTCTCTCTCTGTCTCTGTCTGTTAGTCAGTCAGTCTCTCCATCTCTCTCTCTGTCTCTTAGTCAGTCTGTCAGTCTCTCTGTCTGTCAGTCTTTCTCTCTGTCTGTCTCTCAGTCAGTCAGTCAGTCTCTCCATCTCTCTCTCTGTCTCTTAGTCAGTCTGTCTGTCAGTCTCTCTGTCTGTTAGTCAGTCAGTCTCTCCATCTCTCTCTCTGTCTCTTAGTCAGTCTGTCAGTCTCTCTGTCTGTCAGTCTTTCTCTTTGTCTGTCTCTCAGTCAGTCAGTCAGTCTCTCCATCTCTCTCTCTGTCTCTTAGTCAGTCAGTTTCTCCATCTCTCTCTCTGTCTCTTAGTCAGTCTGTCAGTCTCTCTGTCTGTCTGTCAGTCTCTCTGTCTGTCAGTCTTTCTCTCTGTCTGTCAGTCTGTCTGTCTGTCTCTCAGTCAGTCAGTTAGTCTCTCCATCTCTCTCTCTGTCTCTTAGTCAGTCTGTCAGTCTCTCTGTCTGTCAGTCTCTCTGTCTGTCTGTCAGTCTCTCTGTCTGTCTGTCAGTCTCTCTGTCTGTCTGTCAGTCTCTCTGTCTGTCTGTCAGTCTCTCTGTCAGTCTTTCTCTCTGTCTGTCAGTCTGTGTCTGTCTCTCAGTCAGTCAGTCTGTCTCTCAGTCAATCTGTCTCTCAGTCAGTCTGTCTGTCTGTCTCTCAGTCAGTCTGTATGTCTCTCAGTCAGTCTGTCTGTCTCTCAGTCAGTCTGTCTCTCAGTCAGTCTGTCTGTCTGTCTCTCAGTCAGTCTCTCTATCTGTCTGTCTGTCAGTCTCTCTGTCTGTCAGTCTTTCTCTCTGTCTGTCAGTCTGTCAGTCTTTCTCTCTGTCAGTCTGTCTGTCTGTCTCTCAGTCAGTCAGTCAGTCAGTCTCTCCATCTCTCTCTCTGTCTCTTAGTCAGTCTGTCAGTCTCTCTGTCTGTCTCTCAGTCAGTCAGTCAGTCTCTCCATCTCTCTGTCAGTCTCTTAGTCAGTCTGTCAGTCTCTCTGTCTGTCTGTCAGTCAGTCTGTCTCTCAGTCAGTCTGTCTGTCTGTCTCTCAGTCAGTCTGTCTGTCTGTCTCTCAGTCAGTCTGTCTCTCAGTCTTTCTCTCTGTCTGTCTCTCAGTCAGTCAGTCAGTCTCTCCATCTCTCTCTCTGTCTCTTAGTCAGTCAGTTTCTCCATCTCTCTCTCTGTCTCTTAGTCAGTCTGTCAGTCTCTCTGTCTGTCTGTCAGTCTCTCTGTCTGTCAGTCTTTCTCTCTGTCAGTCTGTCTGTCTGTCTCTCAGTCAGTCAGTTAGTCTCTCCATCTCTCTCTCTGTCTCTTAGTCAGTCTGTCAGTCTCTCTGTCTGTCTGTCAGTCTCTCTGTCTGTCTGTCAGTCTCTCTGTCAGTCTTTCTCTCTGTCTGTCAGTCTCTGTCTGTCTCTCAGTCAGTCAGTCTGTCTCTCAGTCAATCTGTCTCTCAGTCAGTCAGTCTGTATGTCTCTCAGTCAGTCAGTCAGTCTGTCTCTCAGTCAGTCAGTCTGTCTGTCTCTCAGTCTGTCTGTCTGTCTCTCAGTCAGTCTGTCTGTCTGTCTCTCAGTCAGTCTCTCTATCTGTCTGTCTGTCAGTCTCTCTGTCAGTCTTTCTCTCTGTCTGTCAGTCTGTGTCTGTCTCTCAGTCAGTCAGTCTGTCTCTCAGTCAATCTGTCTCTCAGTCAGTCTGTCTGTCTGTCTCTCAGTCAGTCTGTATGTCTCTCAGTCAGTCAGTCAGTCTGTCTCTCAGTCAGTCAGTCTGTCTGTCTCTCAGTCTGTCTGTCTGTCTCTCAGTCAGTCTGTCTCTCAGTCAGTCTGTCTGTCTGTCTCTCAGTCAGTCTCTCTATCTGTCTGTCTGTCAGTCTCTCTGTCTGTCAGTCTTTCTCTCTGTCTGTCAGTCTGTCAGTCTTTCTCTCTGTCAGTCTGTCTGTCTGTCTGTCTCTCAGTCAGTCAGTCAGTCTCTCCATCTCTCTCTCTGTCTCTTAGTCAGTCTGTCAGTCTCTCTGTCTGTCTCTCAGTCAGTCAGTCAGTCTCTCCATCTCTCTGTCAGTCTCTTAGTCAGTCTCTCTGTCTGTCTGTCTGTCTGTCTGTCTGTCTCGCAGTCAGTCTGTCTGTCTGTCTGTCTCTCAGTCAGTCTGTCTCTCAGTCAGTCTGTCTCTCAGTCAGTCAGTCAATCTGTCTGTCTCTCTCTCAGTCTGTCTCTCAGTCTGTCTCTCAGTCTGTCTGTCTCTCAGTCTCTCAGTCTGTCTCTCTCTCAGTCTGTCTCTCTCTCAGTCTGTCTGTCTGTCTGTCAGTCTCTGTCTGTCTGTCAGTCTCTGTCTGTCTCAGTCAGTCAGTCTCTCTGTCTGTCTGTCTCTCAGTCAGTCTCTCAGTCAGTCTGTCAGTCTCTCAGTCAGTCTGTCAGTCTGTCAGTCTGTCAGTCAGTCTGTCAGTCTCTCAGTCAGTCTGTCAGTCTCTCAGTCAGTCTGTCTCTCAGTCTTTCTCTCTGTCTGTCTCTCAGTCAGTCAGTCAGTCTCTCCATCTCTCTCTCTGTCTCTTAGTCAGTCAGTTTCTCCATCTCTCTCTCTGTCTCTTAGTCAGTCTGTCAGTCTCTCTGTCTGTCTGTCAGTCTCTCTGTCTGTCAGTCTTTCTCTCTGTCAGTCTGTCTGTCTGTCTCTCAGTCAGTCAGTTAGTCTCTCCATCTCTCTCTCTGTCTCTTAGTCAGTCTGTCAGTCTCTCTGTCTGTCTGTCAGTCTCTCTGTCTGTCTGTCAGTCTCTCTGTCAGTCTTTCTCTCTGTCTGTCAGTCTCTGTCTGTCTCTCAGTCAGTCAGTCTGTCTCTCAGTCAATCTGTCTCTCAGTCAGTCTGTCTGTCTGTCTCTCAGTCAGTCTGTATGTCTCTCAGTCAGTCAGTCAGTCTGTCTCTCAGTCAGTCAGTCTGTCTGTCTCTCAGTCTGTCTGTCTGTCTCTCAGTCAGTCTGTCTGTCTGTCTCTCAGTCAGTCTCTCTATCTGTCTGTCTGTCAGTCTCTCTGTCAGTCTTTCTCTCTGTCTGTCAGTCTGTGTCTGTCTCTCAGTCAGTCAGTCTGTCTCTCAGTCAATCTGTCTCTCAGTCAGTCTGTCTGTCTGTCTCTCAGTCAGTCTGTATGTCTCTCAGTCAGTCAGTCAGTCTGTCTCTCAGTCAGTCAGTCTGTCTGTCTCTCAGTCTGTCTGTCTGTCTCTCAGTCAGTCTGTCTCTCAGTCAGTCTGTCTGTCTGTCTCTCAGTCAGTCTCTCTATCTGTCTGTCTGTCAGTCTCTCTGTCTGTCAGTCTTTCTCTCTGTCTGTCAGTCTTTCTCTCTGTCAGTCTGTCTGTCTGTCTGTCTCTCAGTCAGTCAGTCAGTCTCTCCATCTCTCTCTCTGTCTCTTAGTCAGTCTGTCAGTCTCTCTGTCTGTCTCTCAGTCAGTCAGTCAGTCTCTCCATCTCTCTGTCAGTCTCTTAGTCAGTCTCTCTGTCTGTCTGTCTGTCTGTCTGTCTCGCAGTCAGTCTGTCTGTCTGTCTGTCTCTCAGTCAGTCTGTCTCTCAGTCAGTCTGTCTCTCAGTCAGTCAGTCAGTCTGTCTGTCTCTCTCTCAGTCTGTCTCTCAGTCTGTCTCTCAGTCTGTCTGTCTCTCAGTCTCTCAGTCTGTCTCTCTCTCAGTCTGTCTCTCTCTCAGTCTGTCTGTCTGTCTGTCAGTCTCTGTCTGTCTGTCAGTCTCTGTCTGTCTCAGTCAGTCAGTCTCTCTGTCTGTCTGTCTCTCAGTCAGTCTCTCAGTCAGTCTGTCAGTCTCTCAGTCAGTCTGTCAGTCTGTCAGTCTGTCAGTCTGTCAGTCTGTCAGTCAGTCTGTCAGTCTCTCAGTCAGTCTGTCAGTCTCTCAGTCAGTCTGTCAGTCTCTCAGTCAGTCTGTCAGTCTCTCAGTCAGTCTGTCAGTCTCTCAGTCAGTCTGTCAGTCTGTCTGTCTCTCAGTCTGTCAGTCTGTCTGTCAGTCTGTCAGTCTCTCAGTCAGTCTGTCAGTCTCTCAGTCAGTCTGTCTCTCAGTCTTTCTCTCTGTCTGTCTCTCAGTCAGTCAGTCAGTCTCTCCATCTCTCTCTCTGTCTCTTAGTCAGTCAGTTTCTCCATCTCTCTCTCTGTCTCTTAGTCAGTCTGTCAGTCTCTCTGTCTGTCTGTCAGTCTCTCTGTCTGTCAGTCTTTCTCTCTGTCAGTCTGTCTGTCTGTCTCTCAGTCAGTCAGTTAGTCTCTCCATCTCTCTCTCTGTCTCTTAGTCAGTCTGTCAGTCTCTCTGTCTGTCTGTCAGTCTCTCTGTCTGTCTGTCAGTCTCTCTGTCAGTCTTTCTCTCTGTCTGTCAGTCTCTGTCTGTCTCTCAGTCAGTCAGTCTGTCTCTCAGTCAATCTGTCTCTCAGTCAGTCTGTCTGTCTGTCTCTCAGTCAGTCTGTATGTCTCTCAGTCAGTCAGTCAGTCTGTCTCTCAGTCAGTCAGTCTGTCTGTCTCTCAGTCTGTCTGTCTGTCTCTCAGTCAGTCTGTCTGTCTGTCTCTCAGTCAGTCTCTCTATCTGTCTGTCTGTCAGTCTCTCTGTCAGTCTTTCTCTCTGTCTGTCAGTCTGTGTCTGTCTCTCAGTCAGTCAGTCTGTCTCTCAGTCAATCTGTCTCTCAGTCAGTCTGTCTGTCTGTCTCTCAGTCAGTCTGTATGTCTCTCAGTCAGTCAGTCAGTCTGTCTCTCAGTCAGTCAGTCTGTCTGTCTCTCAGTCTGTCTGTCTGTCTCTCAGTCAGTCTGTCTCTCAGTCAGTCTGTCTGTCTGTCTCTCAGTCAGTCTCTCTATCTGTCTGTCTGTCAGTCTCTCTGTCTGTCAGTCTTTCTCTCTGTCTGTCAGTCTGTCAGTCTTTCTCTCTGTCAGTCTGTCTGTCTGTCTGTCTCTCAGTCAGTCAGTCAGTCTCTCCATCTCTCTCTCTGTCTCTTAGTCAGTCTGTCAGTCTCTCTGTCTGTCTCTCAGTCAGTCAGTCAGTCTCTCCATCTCTCTGTCAGTCTCTTAGTCAGTCTCTCTGTCTGTCTGTCTGTCTGTCTGTCTCGCAGTCAGTCTGTCTGTCTGTCTGTCTCTCAGTCAGTCTGTCTCTCAGTCAGTCTGTCTCTCAGTCAGTCAGTCAGTCTGTCTGTCTCTCTCTCAGTCTGTCTCTCAGTCTGTCTCTCAGTCTGTCTGTCTCTCAGTCTCTCAGTCTGTCTCTCTCTCAGTCTGTCTCTCTCTCAGTCTGTCTGTCTGTCTGTCAGTCTCTGTCTGTCTGTCAGTCTCTGTCTGTCTCAGTCAGTCAGTCTCTCTGTCTGTCTGTCTCTCAGTCAGTCTCTCAGTCAGTCTGTCAGTCTCTCAGTCAGTCTGTCAGTCTGTCAGTCTGTCAGTCTGTCAGTCTGTCAGTCAGTCTGTCAGTCTCTCAGTCAGTCTGTCAGTCTCTCAGTCAGTCTGTCAGTCTCTCAGTCAGTCTGTCAGTCTCTCAGTCAGTCTGTCAGTCTCTCAGTCAGTCTGTCAGTCTGTCTGTCTCTCAGTCTGTCAGTCTGTCTGTCTCTCAGTCAGTCTGTCAGTCTGTCAGTCTGTCTCTCAGTCAGTCTGTCAGTCTGTCTGTCTCTCAGTCAGTCTGTCAGTCTGTCTGTCTCTCAGTCAGTCTGTCAGTCTGTCAGTCTCTCAGTCAGTCTGTCAGTCTCTCAGTCAGTCTGTCAGTCTCTCAGTCAGTCTGTCAGTCTGTCTAGTCTGTCAGTCTGTCTGTCTCGCAGTCAGTCTGTCAGTCTCTCAGTCAGTCTGTCAGTCTCTCAGTCAGTCTGTCAGTCTGTCTGTCTCGCAGTCAGTCTGTCTGTCTGTCTCTCAGTCTGTCAGTCTGTCTGTCTCTAAGTCTGTCAGTCTGTCAGTCTCTCAGTCAGTCTGTCTGTCTGTCTCTCAGTCAGTCTGTCTGTCTCTCAGTCAGTCTGTCTGTCTGTCTCTCAGTCATTCTGTCTGTCTCTCAGTCAGTCTGTCTGTCTGTCTCTCAGTCATTCTGTCTGTCTCTCAGTCTGTCAGTCTGTCTGTCTCTCAGTCAGTCTGTCAGTCTGTCTGTCTCTCAGTCAGTTTGTCAGTCTCTCAGTCAGTCTGTCAGTCTCTCAGTCAGACTGTCAGTCTCTCAGTCAGTCTGTCAGTCTCTCAGTCAGTCTGTCAGTCTGTCTCTCAGTCAGTCTGTCTTCTCAGTCAGTCTGTCTGTCTCTCAGTCAGTCTGTCTGTCTCTCAGTCAGTCTGTCTGTCAGGTCGTCAGTCTCTCAGTCAGTCTGTCAGTCTGTCTCTCAGTCAGTCTGTCTGTCTGTCTCTCTCTCAGTCAGTCTGTCAGTCTGTCTGTCTCTCAGTCAGTCTGTCAGTCTGTCTGTCTCTCAGTCTGTCTGTCTGTCTCTCAGTCAGTCTGTCAGTCTCTCAGTCTGTCAGTCTCGCAGTCAGTCTGTCTGTCTGTCTCTCAGTCTGTCAGTCTGTCTGTCTCTCAGTCTGTCAGTCTGTCTGTCTCTAAGTCTGTCAGTCAGTCTGTCTCTCAGTCAGTCTGTCTGTCTGTCTCTCAGTCAGTCTGTCTGTCTGTCTCTCAGTCAGTCTGTCTGTCTGTCTCTGAGTCAGTCAGTCTGTCTGTCTCTCAGTCAGTCTGTCTGTCTGTCTCTCAGTCATTCTGTCTGTCTCTCAGTCTGTCAGTCTCTCAGTCAGTCTGTCAGTCTGTCTCTCAGTCAGTCTGTCAGTCTGTCTCTCAGTCAGTCTGTCAGTCTCTCAGTCAGGTCTGTCAGTCTCTCACTCAGTCTGTCAGTCTCTCAGTCAGTCTGTCAGTCTGTCAGTCAGTCTGTCAGTCTGTCTGTCTCGCAGTCAGTCTGTCTGTCTGTCTGTCTCTCAGTCTGTCAGTCTGTCTGTCTCTCAGTCTGTCAGTCTGTCAGTCTGTCTGTCTGTCTCTCAGTCAGTCTGTCAGTATGTCTGTCTCTCAGTCAGTCTGTCAGTCTCTCAGTCAGTCTGTCAGTCTGTCAGTCTGTCTGTCAGTCTGTCAGTCTGTCTCTCAGTCAGTCTGTCTGTCTCTCTCTCAGTCAGTCTGTCAGTCTGTCTGTCTCTCAGTCAGTCTGTCAGTCTGTCTCTCAGTCTGTCTGTCTGTCTCTCAGTCAGTCTGTCAGTCTATCTGTCTCTCAGTCAGTCTGTCAGTCTGTCTGTCTCTCAGTCAGTCTGTCAGTCTGTCTGTCTCTCAGTCAGTCTGTCAGTCTGTCTGTCTCTCAGTCAGTCTGTCAGTCTGTCAGTCTCTCTCTCAGTCTGTCTGTCTGTCTGTCTCTCAGTCAGTCTGTCTGTCTCTCAGTCAGTCTGTCTCTCAGTCAGTCAGTCAGTCAGTCTGTCTGTCTCTCTCTCAGTCTGTCTCTCAGTCTGTCTCTCAGTCTGTCTGTCTTTCAGTCTCTCAGTCTGTCTCTCTCTCAGTCTGTCTCTCTCTCAGTCTGTCTGTCTGTCTGTCAGTCTCTGTCTGTCTGTCAGTCTGTCAGTCTCTGTCTGTCTCAGTCAGTCAGTCTCTCTGTCTGTCTGTCTCTCAGTCAGTCTGTCTGTCTGTCTCTCAGTCAGTCAGTCAGTCAGTCTGTCTCTCAGTCTGTCAGTCTGTCTGTCTCTCAGTCAGTCTGTCTCTCAGTCAGTCTGTCTGTCTGTCTGTCTGTCTGTCTCTCAGTCAGTCTGTCAGTCTGTCTGTCTCTCAGTCAGTCTGTCAGTCTGTCTGTCTGTCTGTCTGTCTCCTCAGTCAGTCTGTCAGTCTGTCTGTCTGTCAGTCTGTCTGTCTCTCAGTCAGTCTGTCAGTCTGTCTGTCTCTCAGTCAGTCTGTCTGTCTCTCAGTCAGTCTGTCTGTCTCTCAGTCAGTCTGTCAGTCTGTCTGTCTCTCGCAGCGTCAAGTCTCTCAGTCTGGTCGTCAGTCTGTCTCTCAGTCAGTCTGTCTGTCTGTCTCTCTCTCAGTCAGTCTGTCAGTCTGTCTGTCTCTCAGTCAGTCAGTCTGTCTGTCTGTCTGTCTCTCAGTCAGTCTGTCAGTCTCTCAGTCTGTCTGTCTCTCAGTCAGTCTGTCAGTCTGTCTGTCTCTCAGTCAGTCTGTCAGTCTGTCTGTCTCTCAGTCAGTCTGTCAGTCTGTCTGTCTCTCAGTCAGTCTGTCAGTCTGTCTCTCAATCAGTCTGTCAGTCTGTCAGTCTGTCAGTCTCTCTCTCAGTCTGTCTGTCTCTCAGTCAGTACTGGTCAGTCTGTCTAGTCTCTCAGTGTCTGTCAGTC